>NW_020954930.1:2484414-2487256 GCF_900497805.2 Vombatus ursinus
TTATTTCAGCAAATATATGTAAATACATATTTTGGCATCTAGTATTCTTTAATTTTTTAATTAATTTTATTTTTTGTCAATTACATGTAAAAACAATTTTTAGCCTTTTTTTTTTAGCATTTTGAGTTCCAAATTCTCTCCTTCCCTCTCCCCATTCCCCCCTCCCTGAGAAGGCAATCAATTTGATTATACGTGTGCAGTCACGCAAAACATATTTCCATATTAGCCACATTGCAAAAGAAAACAGACCAAAAAACCCAAGAAAAATAAAGTTAAAAAAAAGTATGCTTTGACTTACATTCAGACTCCATCAGTTATTTCTCTGGGGCAGATTAATATTTATCTTAAATCCTTCAGAATTGTTTTGGATCGTTGTATTGCCGAGAACAGCTGTCATTCACAGTTGATCATCATATAATATTACTGTTACTATGTACACTGTTCTCCTGGTTCTGCTCACTTCACTTTGCATCAGTTCATATAAGTCTTCCTAGGTTTCTCTGAAACCATCCTGCTTGTCATTTCTTATAGCACAATACTATTCCATCACAATCATATACCACAACCTGTTCAATCATTCTCTAATTACTGGGCATGACCTCGATTTCCAATTATTTGACACCACAAAAAAGCTGCTATAAATAGTTTTGTGCACATAGGTCCTTTTCCTTTTCCTTTGATCTCCTTGGTGTCCAGATCTAGTAGTGGTATTGCTGGGTCAAATAGTATGCCTTTTGAGCATAGTTCTAAATTGCTCTCCAGAATGGATGAATCAGTTCACAACTCCACTGACAATGCATTAGTATCCCAATTTTTTCCACATTCCCTCCAACATTTGTCATTTTCCTTTTCTGTCATATTAGCCAATCTCATACATGTGAGGTGGTACCACAGAGTTGTTTTATTAGCATTTCTCTAATCAATAGTGATTCAGAGCATTTTTTCATATGACTATAGATAGCTTTGATTTCTTCTTATGAAAACTGCCTGTTCATATCCTTTGACCATTTATCATTTGAGGAATGACTCATATTCTTACAAATTTGACTTAGTTCTCTATATATTTGAGAAATGTGGACTTTGTCAGAGAAACTTGCTTTAAAAAATGTTTCCCCAGTTTCCTGTTTTCCTTCTAATCTTGGCTGTGATGCTTTTGTTTGTTTAAAACAACTTTTTAATTTAATGCAATCAAAATTATCCATTTTACATACTGTATTGCTCTCTATCTCTTGACCATAAATTCTTCTCTTATTCATAGATCTGAGAGGTAAAATATTGCATGCTCCCCTAATTTGCTTATGATATTATCCTGTATGTCTAAATCATGTACTCATTTTAACCTTATCTTGCTATATAGTGTGAGATGTTGGTCTATACCTCGTCTCTGCCAAACTGCTTTCCAGTTTTCCCAGCAATTTTTGTGAAATAGTGAGTTCTTCTCCCAAAAGCTTAGATCTCTCAGTTTATCAAACACTAGATTACTATGATCATTTACTATTGTATATTGTGTACCTAATCTATCCCACTGATCCAGCACTCTGTTTCTTAGCCAGTATCAGATGGTTTAGATGATTACCTCTTTCTAATACAGTTTGAGGTCTGGTACTGCTAGGACACCTTTCTTCACATTTTTTTTTCATTGATTCCTTTGATATCCTTGACCTTTTGTTTGTCCAGATGATTTTTAAAATTATTTTTCTCACTCTATAAAATAATTTTTGGTAGTTTGGTAATGGCATTGGATGAGTAAATTAATTTAGATAGAATTGTCATTTTATTATATTCATTCAGCCTACCCACAAGCAATTAATATTTCTCTAAGTGTTTAGATCTGACTTTATTTGTGTGAAGTGTTCTGTAGCTGTGTTCATATAGTTTCTGGGTTTATCTTGGCAGGTAAACTTCCAAGTAATTTATGCTATCTAAAGTTATTTTAAGTGGAATTTCTCTTTCTATCTCTCGCTGCTGGACTTTGCAGGTAATAAGTAGAAATGGTGATGGATTATGTGGGCTTATTTTATGTCCTGCCACTTTGCTGAAGTTAATTATTTCAACTAGTTTCTTAGTTGATTCTCCAGGATTCTCTGTCTCTATCATATCACCTGCAAAGAGTGATAGTTTTGTTTCTTCTCTTCCTATTCTAATTCCTTCAATTTCTTTTTGTTCTCTTATTGCCATAGCTAGCATTTCTAGTACAATACTAAACAATAGTGGTGATAATGGGCATCTTTGCTTCACCCCGATCTTACTAGCAAGGCTTCCAGCTTATCCCCATTACAGATAATGCTTACTGATGGTTTTAAATAGATATTACTTATCATTTTAAGGAAAGCTCCATTTATTTCTATGCTTTCCAGTGTTTTTAATAGGAATGACTGTTGCATTTTGTCAAAAGTTTTTTCTATATCTATTGAGATAATCATGTGGTTTTGTTATTGATGTGGTCAATTACACTGATAGTTTTCCTAATATTGAACCAGCTCTGCATTCCTGGTATAAATCCTACCTGGTCATACTGTATAATCTTTGTGATATATTGCTGGAATCTCCTTACTAGTATTTTATTTAAGTTTTTTTACAACAATATTCATTAGGGAAATTGGTCTATAGTTTTCTTTCTCCGTTTTGGTCTTCTTGGTTTAGGTATCAGTACCATATTTATGGCAGAAAAGGAATCTGGTAAAACTCCTTCTTTGCCTTTGCTTGAACTCATTTTTGCCTATTTTTCCAAATACTTTTATAGGATTTGAATCAAATGTACTTTCAATGTTTGGTAGAATTCACCTGTGAATCCATTTGGTCCTGGGGATTTTTTTATAATTTTTTTTTTTGCAACACTCAT
>NW_020954930.1:2487356-2649268 GCF_900497805.2 Vombatus ursinus
ATGGCAACACTCATTTCTTTTCCCAATTCTCCACTGCCCCCACCTCTCTTATTCAATTTCTTAAATCCTTTTTGCTCTCTTCTAGGAATTATGTTTGGGCCTGTGACCAATTCACATTTTCCTTTGAGTATGTAGTTATTTTGAATTATCTTCTGAGTTTGTGTTTTGAACTTCCCTGTCACCGTAGTAACTTTCTCTGGTCAGGTTCTTTTATTGTTGCTTGCTTGTTTTCCAGCCTATCTCTTGCCTTTTAACTTTATGTTAAAATTGAGCTTTTTCCCCCCTATGTGGAGGGGGCATTGTCCTAAGCTTCAGGCTTTCTGTGTTGCTGTTTTCAGAGCTAATTGTAAGGGGTCTATAAGTTTTCAGTTCTTCCAAGGTGGTATGATAGAAAGAAAGGTGTGATTACTGCTCTCCTGGTCTATGCTCTGGTCTGTGAGACACCACAAGCGCTCTTCTCTACCTTGGAGCTGTGACCAGGTCCCCTGTTTCCTTGTAGTCACAAACACTAGTGCTCCTCAGGACTTCAACCCCGAACTGTGTATGAGCAATGCAACAGGGTCCTGAACCCAGTGCCAGCAAAGGGTTTCCTGTAATCTACTTCTGACCAGTTGTCCAATCCCTTTATCATCTGTGGGCCCAGAGCTCCCAAAGCTACTGCTGCCACTGATGCAGCCACCTCCAAACCCTGGTGCTGGCTTGCAGGGACACAGCCTCTAGGGCCAACCAACCTCCCAGTGAGACAGATCTTTCCTGCCAACCTCCTAAGTTGTCTTGGGCTAGAAAATTGTTTAACCCCAACCTTTTGTTGGTTCTGCCTCTCCAAAATTTGATTTCTGGCATTATTTTAAAGTTATTTGGAGGGGAATTTAGGAAAGTTCACATGAATCCCTGCCTTTTCTCCACCATCCTGGCTCCACCCATTCTGTCTAGTGTTTTAAGTGATATATTCTATGTGTATCACAAGTAACAGCAGTGACTTAGCGGAAAGAGAGTAGGCCTCAGTTAAGAAGAGTTACATTCAAATCTCACCTAAACCCCTCATTTTACAGAAGAAGAAACTGAGGCTGAGAGATAGGAAGTGACTTGTCCTAAAAGGGTTAGTCACACATAGATAGACTTTAACTATGAAAGAGACTTCATAAACAATCTAGGTCAACTCCCTCATTTTACAGAGGGGGAAAATTACACAGGAATTATGATGATTGTTGTTGTTGTTATATTTAGCCAGCCTTTGTATAGCATTTTAAAGTTTGCAAATACTTACATGTGAACTAATTTGATCCTTACAACAACCCTGCAAGGTAGATGATATTATCTCCATTTTATAGAAGAGGAAATCAAGGCCCTAAGAGGCTAAATGACTTGCTCAGAATTACATAGCTAATAAGTGTCTGAGGCAGAATTTGAATTCAAGTCTTTCAGATTCCAAATCCTGTGCTCTATGCACTAAGGCAGAGGTGTGATTTCAATCTATCCCCTCTGACTTCAGAGGCAAGCATTCTTTCCACTATACTACATGGGTTTAACCTTCTTTTTACTTTTAGATCCATTATGATACACCAAGCAAAAAAAATTAAGTTTAAAAATTAGTGAATCTTCTACTGACATTGTATACTGTATTCTGTATATGTGTGTGCATGTGTGTGTGTATGTGTGTGTGTGTGTGTGTGTGTATACTGCATATGTGTGCCTTCTGTCTTCTATATGGAGGAATTTGTCCATGATAGTAAAAGATTGTCTATATAAATAGTTATGAATTACTATTGTCTATTAAGGTAAAAATCCATAAAATATCTTACAGTAAGGAATGGGTATTTTTATGTAGCCCACAGGCTAACCAGATCTGATCATAGAGAGTCTGGGTTCAAATCCATTGAGACTTTTGAGCAATTTATCTCTCTGATTCACTTAACTCCCCACCTAATGAGAATATTTGGAACTTCTAAAAATTTACTCAAGACTAGGTATTCAGTTGCTCACCATGATAAGAGATTCCTATAAGAACATCATGAAAATGATAAAAACTATTTCATTGGGACAGAAGTGAAACACAGCACAACAGAAAATAATCTTAGTCACCATTCCGCAAGCCACTGCAATAGTGAGTCTTACCCAGTCAGGGAATCCTTAACAATGAGTGGGTGAAAGAACAAATCACAGGAATGATAAATAGATTCAAAAAGAATGATAACAGTGAGACAGCATACCAGAATGTACTAGATTCAGCTAAAGCAGTCCTCAGAAGAAATATACATTTTCAATGATGTAAAGTTAACAACATTTTTAAAAGTCACTGAATGGAACATACAATTAAACCTAGAAAATACATTAACAACAACCCTAAAACAAGTGCAAAAGAAGACATCTTGAACCTTATAAGAGAAAAAGAAAAACTTAAAAAGACTATAGAACTTATAAGCAAAATGAAAAATTTTTGGAGGAAAATATTAATAAAACTGATAAATAGCTACCCTGGTTAATAATAATAGCAACTGCCAACATTTTTATATAGTGGTTTAAAGTTAGCAAAAGCCTTACATGTTGATTTGATCCTCACAAAAGTCCTGTGAGGTAGGTGCTATTATTATCGCCATTTTATAAATGTCTACACTGAAAGAAATTAAGAGACTTGCCCAGAGTCACAAACTCAGGTCTTTCTGACTCTAGGTCCACCATTCTAAGTACTACACCTACCAAATAGAGTTCAAAGGAAGTTGACGGATACTTACAAAGATATAAAATATGCACATTAATCAAACAAGCAATTATGATATTAAATGATCCATTCTCAGAAAATGAAATCGAATATGCATAAATGAATTGGCAAAGAAAAAAGTTATGTTATAGTAGGGATTCCTTTCATGTATTGGTTAGATTAGATGAAAACGGAGGTCCCTTCCAGGTTTCAAATTCTTTTATTCTGTGAAAACCCTCAGATCAGAGGGATTAACAAGTGCACGGTATAAATCCTTTAAAGAGCAATTAATATCTACGCTACAAAAGCTATTTGGAAAAACAGACAGAAGGTATTCTACCAAAATCTTTTTATGGGAAAAATATAGCCCTGAGACCCAAACTGGGGAGAGATGAAGCAAAGGAAGATAAGCATAAACAAATCTTACTGATAAATATTGATGCAAAAAAAAATTGAAAGAAAATCCTAGAGCAACATTTCCTGAACAATTAAGATTAATTCATACCAAGGATGTACGGACAGCTAAAAATGAGAAAGCCAGCTTAATTATATTAACAACAGATTTTACAAAGAACGTACAATTAATTCAATAGAGACAGGAAAAATCAACAAAATTATAGCTCTCATTTGTTGTTTTTAAAATTTTAATAAACATCGACTCTTTGATGTCTATCTTTAGTATGATCATCTAAAAGCAAGAGCTAGCATTATTTCCAACAGAGTAACATGCTAAAAGCCTTCCCAGTACAAACAGGAATAAAGCAAGAATGCTCCACATTATTAGTTGACATAGCTTAAAATATTAGCTCTAGCTATAAGACAAGAAAACAAAATGAAAGGCATAAATGTCAGCAAATACGAAATAAGATTATCTATATTTGCAGAAGCCATCATGGTGTACTTAAAAAACCCCAGAGAATTAGCAAAGAAACTAAATAAAATTATTAATAGCTTTAGTAAAGTGGCAGGATAAAAAAATAAATCAACAAATATCGTCAGCATTTCTATATAACACCATTAACAGTTATAAACATTCCAATACAGTAGTACAGCAGTACAAACAAAAGCCAGGAATAACTTACAAATGCATAAAAGATCTGGAAGTTAATGTATCAAGACACATACAAGGTTTATATGAATACAACTGTCATACACTGTATAGGTGTAACATAGTTTACATCATACAGAGTATGCACCAAAACCTTCCTGGCAACTTACAGGGAAATATGTGGCTGAATCTCAAAAGGGCTTTGGGATGGCAATATATTTGCCAATGAGCAGGAAGAGCCACTGACTCAGTGGGCCTTACACAGAGAATGACACTACCCTCTGTCTCTGTCCCTCTCCATCTGCCAAATGAGTCAGGATTATTTGACCCTCTCATTGAATGGCTCGGAGAAGACTCGGTGCCCCTACCCCATCCTGGAAGCATAGTGGCTGGGAACACACAGCAGCTAAAGTACGTGTGCTGCCTAGGCAAACCAGAACCTGAGTTTTGGGCTGCTTGTTCTGTTCCATTTCCGTCCTGAGTTTAGGAGACTGAACAGCAACTCTGAGATGGGCATTTATGACTTAGGGGGCAACCACATGAGTTCAAGAGGTTGTCAGATCCCAAGTCCTTGCAGTGGGAGGTGACTGACATCAGAAGGAGTGTTCTACAGGTACACCCTTCTTAGAGAAGATGATAGGAGGAAGGACCTTATTTTGGGGCTGATTTTGCCAGAAGACATGGACCTGGAAGGAATTATTTAGAGAATATAGAGCCAAGGTTCAATGTGAAATGCTGATTTAGCAATCCCAAAGATCATTTCACAGGTGTTGTAGTGGATAGAGTGCTGGGCCTGGAGTCAGAAAGACCTGGGTTCAAATCCAGCCTCAGACACTTACTAGCTGGGTGACCCTGGATGAGTCACTTAACCCTGTTTGCCTCAGTTTCCTCACCTGAAAAATGATCTGGAAAAGGAAATGGTAAACCACTCCAGGATCTTTGCCAAGAAAACCCCAAATGGGGTCACGAATAGTCGGATATGATTGAAAAACAACTGAATAACAACAAAGACCATTTCATGTCTTGATATTTCGTGTGTCAGCTTCCCAGGAGAATACAAAAGTAGTTCGAAGATACTGCATCCTGTTTTAAGTCTGTTTACTGTGTTACGCATTGCATTTGTGTGGAGAAAATGAATAACCATCCTATATGTGATTTAAATTGTACCTTTCTGCTCCTTCCTTTGGGGTGGCAGGGAGGTAGGCATGAGCCAACCTAAACTTTCACTGGTTTTACTTAGAGCTCTCTGATAGGAGTCTAGGGAGACAAAGACATCAAGTAGAAGAGTTTGAGCTGTCTTTTGGGAGGACCAGGCTCCCTCGGGACTGAACCCAGGCCACATGCCTGGGTCTAGAGCCGAGATGGGCCACTTGGTATAGAGGAAGAAGGCAAGTACACGCAGCCCTTAAAATCTATTGATTGGTTTTTATTGTCACGGAAAAATAAAGTGAGAACTACATAATTGGAGCAGTAGTAAGTGTTCATGGTTGCATAATGCCAATAAAATAAAAATGACAACATCTAAATTGACAGATTTGGTGCTATACCAATCAAATTACCAAGTAGACAGATACTTGGAACTAGACAAAATGAGAATGAAATGCATTTGGAGAAACAAAAGGTCTAGAATTTCAAGGAAAATAATAGGGAAAACTATGAATGAAGTAGATACAGATCACCAGACCTCAAACTACAAAGGAGCAGTCATTAAAACAATTTGGTACCAGTTAAAAAACAAATAAATGGCAAAGCAGATCAATGGAATACATGAGAAAAGCAAGAAACATAAACAACTGAAAACAGAATTTTAGGGTTTGACAAATTCAAGAGCATAACTTACTCCATAATGAACTCCCTTTTTGACAAGAGCTGCTAGGTAAGTGGAAAACAGAAATTCAATTTAGAACATCATCATCTACCATATTACCACAACACATCCAAAATGGGTATACAACCTAAATGTAAAAGGTCACATTATTTTAAAAGTTGAAGAGAATTTTTAAAAGGTAGCTTTTACTGTTCTGACTAGAAAGCAAATTTTTTTTCTCAACAGATTTTATTGATATATTTTGCTTTTAATGGCCTATATTTCCCCTTGTATCCTTTCTTATTCCTTCACCTTGAGAAAAAGAGGAGGAAAAAAATCAACAAAATTAATTTATATTTATAGTTATGTGTATAGATATATTACTTGCAATGTTCCATACCTGTGGGCCCTTTTGCAAAGGAATGGGGAGATGAGGCATGTAAAGATGTCTTCTCATATTTTGGGGTTAAACCCTATTTGTTGCAATTTTGAAACTTTAATTTTCCATTATTTAATGGTGGTTGTTCTTTCCATTTACATTGTTACATTATTCTAGTCATGGTGCATATTGTTTTCTTAAATCTGCTCACTTCACTTTGCATCAGTTCATGTAAGTCTTTTCATGCTTCTCTGTATTCACAATTTTTAACTGCATGATATTTCATTACATTTATGTACCACATTTTGTTTACCAATTCTTCAGTTAATGAGCATCTACTTTGCTTTCAATTCTTTGCTACCCAAAAGGTGCTGCTATAAACATTTTGGTATATATTGAGCCTTTCTTTTTATTAGTAACCACCCTGGGTATATGCCTAGCAGTGGTATCTCTGGGCCAAAGAACATGGACATTTTGGTAACTTATTTATTGCTTTTGAGAATAATTTACAACAATGCATTAGTGTGCCTGACTTTGTACAACCTCAGAGACAGTGATCATTCCCATCTTTTGTCATCTTTACTAATTTGCTGCTCATGAGGTTGTTTTGATTTGTATTTCTCTCATTATCGGTGATTTGGAAGTCTTTCTTGTGGTTGTTAATAATATACAAATCTTTTAAAAAATTTTTATTCACATCTTTCACCATTTATCTACTGAGGAATAGTTTTGGGTTTTATATATTTCTATTCATTGTTTACATATCTTCAATGCAAAATGCTCACCTGAGAAATCCTAAGATTTTTTTTCAGTTGACCATTCCCCATTTTTATCCCACATGTATTAATTTTGTTTGCACAAACATTTTTCAATTTCATGCGATGCAAACAATCTGTTTTGTCTTTTGTAACTGTCTCAATCCATTTTCTGGTTAAGAAGTCATACCTTAATGTCTAGGATCTGCTTCACTTATAATTTTCATGATATAATCTTTAATATTCAAGTTGCACATGCATTTTGAGTTTGTTGCGGAATATAGTGTAAAATTTTGGTCTGTCTAATTTCTGTCTGACTACTTGCCAAGGTTCCCTATAGTTATCATGAAATGGGGAGTTCTTTCCTAAGTAACTTATGTTTGGGGGTTTATGGGACACTTGGCTTTAAGTTCCTTTATTTCTGATTCTCCTTTGTCTAATTGGTTCCACTGATCTACTATCTATTTTTTAAACCATATGAAATGGTTTTGATGATTTCTGCTAATTAATATAGCTTCAGGTCTGGAAGGGCTAATCTAGGTGTAGAATTCTTAACTTAAAAAAGGAAATAAACAAGATCATAAAAGATCTACAGATAACTTTGATCATAGAAGTTTTTAAAAGTTTTTGAACAAAATAAATTTAGACCAGATGAAAAGAGGAACTTTCCAGTAAGAAAGATATGGAATCAAACATCACTGATAAAAGTCAGGTATTCAGGATATATAGGAGATTGACAAATATATCAGACCAAGAGTCATTCCTTGATAGATATTAGGTCAAGTTATCAACTGTACATGGCCATTTGAAAGCATGCTTTAAACCATTAATAGTAAGAGAAACGCAAATTAAACAACTCTGGGGGTTGACTTCACTCCCTGAAAATTGACCAAGATGACAAAAAAAAATGGTCAAAATCAATGCAGGAGAGACTGTGGGAAGATAGGCATACTAATATAGTGTTGGTGAAACAAGAATTGATTCAACTGTTCCAAATGTCATTTTGGAATGAGGCAAAAAAAGGGACTAACTCTTGATTCAATGATCTCATTATTGACCAGATATCACAAAAAGATCAAGGTAAAACAATCTATATAGTACGAAAATATTAACAGCAGCACTCTTTGGTGTATTAAAGAAATGGAAAATGGGTATTCATTAACTGGGGCATTGCTGTAGTATACGGATGTAATGGAATACTACTGTAACAGCTAGAAATGATAAGTGAGAAATTCAGAGGAAAAAAAAGAGGAAGATATAGATGCACTAATTATACAGAGTAAAATAAACAGACCAATAATAACCACGGCTACAATAATGTTAATTAAGAGTTCTAGAGCAGAAACAGGAGCAATGGGTAGAAGGAACACGGCAGCACAAGAATTACACTATTAGGAAAACTGGTACTTCATCTGAATCCACATGAGTGCCTTTGGTCAAAAAAGAAGATGAGAAAATGCATCACCATCCTGTAATAGCATGAGAGAAGATGAATGTATAACACTGCACATAATGGGTTGATGTGTAAATTACTTTTCCTGAAATGCTTCCCATCCCTCCTTGCACTCCTATATTCTTTGTTACCAGGGATGAATATGTGGATAGGGGATGATGAATGGGTTCATTTGGAAATGAAGAGAATATAAAAACAGGAAGGACCAAAGCAATTTTTTTTAAAGCAGGGCACTGGGGGGTCCACACAGGTAAGTTGTGATCATGTGCAATCATCCCTCAGGCAGCTTAGTCAGAGAAGGCTTTCACAGCTCCCTGTGAGGAGCCAGCCCTGACCCGCAGCTTCCTCATGGGCTCTCACTATAGAGATTCAATATGATTCAATTCTGAACAACAAAACCATATTCCAGTTGAGATAGAACTGAGCAATTCATTCAACTCCTCGAGATGACTAATTTAAGGACGTTGACAGGCTAGCACAAATCCAGGGCAAGGCAACCAGAAGGGAGAGGGGCCTAAAGACTGGGCCCTGAGAACATCAGCTGAAGGAATGGGGTGCTTAGCCAAGAGAAGGGAAGACTCAGGGAGGGATAAGAGAACTATGTTCAGATGTCTGAACAGGGATCAGACTTATTCTGCTTGGCCTCAGAAAGCCAAACAGAGTGGCAAGTGGGAGCCACAGTGATTTGGGCATGGTGTCAGGAGAAACTTTCTGGCAATAAGAGCCAATCAATAGTGGCAAGGGCCGCCCCAGGAGCTGGTGGATTCTCCCCCTCACTTGGGGTGTCCAAGAAGGCACCAGATGACTGCTTGTCAGGAACAGGAGATTCCTATTCAAGGGCAATTCGGACCAGACAACTTGACCCTCCGAGATCACGGGCTCATCAGAGATCACGGGCTCATCAGAGATCACGGACAAGGAGCTTGAAGAGAGTTCAGAAGCCTAGTACAACCCTCACTTTTCACAAATCAGGAAACTGAGGCTCAGGGAAAGTAAAGGGCTTAGGCTGAGAGCCAGAAAGGGAAGCTAAAGATCACTTAATCCAAGACCTTCCTTTTTAGGGGAGGAAACTGAAGTACAAAAAAGTTAAGTGTTTGCCCAAGGTCTCACAGGTAGACATTGGAAGAGCACTGAAGGGAACCATTAATTCTTTTTTTTTATTTTTTTTTCATTTTTAGGCAATTGGGGTTAAGTGACTTGCCCAGGGTCACACAGCTAGTAAGTGTCAAGTATTTGGTCTGAGGCCGGATTTGAACTCAGGTCCTCCTGACTTCAGGGCAGGTGCTCTATCCACTGTGTCACCTAGCTGCCCCGGGAACCATTAATTCTAAGGAGATAAAAATTCATGAAGGAAGCCAGCAATAAACCCCATGGACTCAGACTCTAGATGCCTATACATGCATGGTTATGCATCTTTATGGCTAAGAAACAAGGGGAACTGCAGATCCTAATGCAAAGAGGAATATTCACTCACAGAGAGATCACTGGAAAATTGCATTGGAAGGAAAAAAATCACTCTCAAAGACTTCCAAACTCTGATCACTGTAATGAACCACCAGATTTCCTTCAGATCGACGAGGAGGTGTCTTACACACTTCCTGTGAGAGAGCTGCTGCTCTCAAGATGCAAAAGAACTAAACATTTTCGGACTTGGCTGCCATATGAACTCATTCTGTTTGACCACACTTAACTTGTTACAAAGGTTTCATTTGTTCCTTCCTTTCCCTTATTATCTGGAGGGAGTTGAAGGAAAGAGGGAAGAGGAAGGGTAAGCAACAACAATAACAAAAAAGAGAGAAAAGGAAGCACTAAAAAATGTTTTAAATGTATAAAAGAACAGGAATTTGAGAAGGAAGCACAGAAAAGAAAAGACAATTATATTAATGTGTGGAATTTTGTAGATATTAAATATTTAACTATTAACTATTATATATGAATATTATTACATCTATTTTTATAAATTTAGATCAAGTGACATGGAGATTTGTAGTTTCATATAGAATACTCTTATTACATTCTACTGTGTATGTAGAAATGCTCTTTTTTGGTGCTTAAGCTCAAAACAAAATTTTTAAAAATTAAATGACAAAATGTAAGAGATGTTGCTAGATAATATTTTGTGTGAAACTCCAAGCTTTAGCAGACTCCAAGCTCTACGGGAGTTAGCCATGTTACACGGCTGCCCAAAAGGTCATTGTAGGCTGCAGGGAGGGGATTGCCTTCTTACAGCCTGCCTTAATCAGCCCACATCTAGAGGGTTGTGTTCAAGTCCAGACACCACATTTTGGGAAGGATATTAACAAACTGGAGTTCACCCACAAAGATGAGAGGATGGGAACACACACCATGTAAGAGGACGTTTAAAGATTGGGTTTGATTTTCCTGAAGAAAAGAAAAGTTACTGAGAAACAAGATAAATGTGTTTAAGTGTGAGAAGGGCTGTCACATAAAAGAGGGCTGATTAGCCAATGAACTTATTCTGCCTGGTCCTAGAGAGAGCGCTGGGCAGAAGGTACAGGAAGAGAGAGTTGTGATCCCACACAGGTATTATATGTTAAAGTCTCATGAGAAATCCTAGATTTTCATTTAATTCAAATAGAGAACGAATATGCCTCCATAGAGGGGATGACAAAATGTACCAGGGGACACTGGACAAATTGGCTAAGTGGCTTGCTTAGTTTCCATGAACTGCTTTTTTTTCCTTATTAAAAAGTCTTTCTTGCCAGGGATGGCTATGGGGGCAAAGGGAGGGTGGGATACATTTGGGCAGGAGAGAAATAGAAAAAAACAGGGGAGGTCCATAACAATTTTTTTAAAAGCCAGGCACCACAGGGTCCACACAGGTAAGTTGTGATCATGTACAATCATCCCCCAGGCAGCTTAGGCAGAGAAGAAGGCATTATATATTTAATGTGAGGAGTCCTGGTCAGCAGGTCCCTGGTACCCTGCTACTACAGGCTTTCAGTTTTTTTCAATCCCTATAAAACAACACATCCGATTTTTTTTCTTAATTTTTCTTTTTGTTTCCAAGACTAATCCTTTTTTTTCCCCAGAGACAATGCTTCTGCCTCTCCAACTTCCTCTCCAATGAGAAAGCAAGAAAAATAAAACCCTGTTACAAACATACATGGTCAAGTAAAACCAAACCCACATTGGCCATGTCCAAATAATGCACTTCTCATCCTGCATGAAGCCATCGCCTCTCTATCAGGAAGTGGCTAGCCTATTTCATCATGAGGCCTCTGGAATTGGGATTGGTCATTGCAGTTCCTAAGACTTTCAAGTTTAATTGACTTTATGATAGTTATTATATCCATTGCTCTCCTAGATCTACCTACTTCATCCTGACTTAGTTCATTCAAGCATCCCAAGGTTTCTCTGAAATCGTCTCCATCATTCCTTACAAGTTCAATAATAGCCCATCATATTCCTACACCTTAATGTGTTCAGCCAATTAATAGGCATCACTTTGGTTTCCAATTCTTTGCCACCAAAAACAGAGCTGCTAAAAAGATTTTTGTACATATAGGTCCTTTTCTTCTTTCTTTGATCTCTTTGGGATCGAAACCTAGCAGCTTGGAAGACCTAGCTCATATGGAAGCAAGATTATGAGACAATGAAACTGTGAACAGCAGGCAGATGCGGAGAGGCAAACCTCAGCTTTGACACCAGCATTACATAACTAGGTCTTACAAGAAAAAAAAACCTGATTTCCGATTTCATTTGAATTTAAGTAAATAGCAATGGTAGCCATGGTAGGGATAACAAAATACATCTCTATCCCATCATGGCAGACATGGAGGTCTCTGGGTGGGAGAATACTACACATACTGGGTAGGTTAGTTAGTTTCCATGAACTGCTTTCTTCTGAAGTCTTTGTTGCCAGGGATGGCTATTGGGGGGCGGGGAGAAGGGAAAGTAGAATACGTTTGGGAACGAAGGAACATAAAAAACAAGGAAGGTCCATGACAATTTTTTTAAAAGCCAAGCACCACAGGGTCCACACAGGTAAGTTGTGATCATGTACAATCATCCCCCAGGCAGCTTAGGCAGAGAAGGCATTCACAACCCTACATAAGAAGCCCTGGTCAGCAGTTCCCTGGTGCTCTGCTACTATAGGCTTTCAGAATGTTTCAACCCATAAAAAACAAAAATTCAATTTTTTTTTGTTTTTTTACATTTCTTTTGTTTTCTTTTTCAGACTAATTTTTTTTCAAACAAAAATAATGCCTCTGCCCCCTCACCTTCCTTCCAATTAAACACACACACATCACCTGCCATAACCATGTATCATCAAGCGAAACAAATCTCCGAATTAATCATATTCAAGCAATACATGTCTCAATCTGCATGAGTCCATCAGCTCTCTATCAGGAGGTGGGTAGCCCGTTTCATCATGAGGCCTCTGGAATCGTGCTTGGGCATTGGGTTGTTAAGAGTTCCTAAGATTTTCAAGCTTAATTATCCTTGAAATATTGTTTTTATTGCACAATTTTTTTATCTCCTAGTAACGCTCTCTTTGCTCTGCCTCAGTTCATACGAGTCTCCCCAAGTTTCTCTGAAAACCATCCTCTTCATCATTTTTATGTCATAATAGTATTCCATCACATTCCCATACCTTAACTTGTTCAGCCATTCCCCAGTGATGGGCATCCCCTCAGTTTCCCATTCTTTGGCACCACAAAAAGAGCTGCTATAAATATTTTTGTACATATGGATCCCTTTCCTCTGATTGGGGTGCAGACCTAGCAACAACAATATCCGATTTCAGCTAAGATATAACTAAGTAGCAAAATGTCTTTGCCCCCTTGGGAGGGCTAATATTAAAAGGCAGGGACAAGCAGGAGCAAATCCAGGGCAAGGCAACCAGAAGGGAGAGGGGCGGGGCAGGTGGATAGAGCACCAGCCCTGGAGTCAGGAGGACCCGAGTTCAAATCCAGCCTCAGACACATGATACTCACTAGCTATGTGACCTTGGGCAAGTCACTTAACCCTGATTGCCCTGGGAAAAAAAAAGAAGGGAAAGGGGCCTGAAGACTGAGTCCTATGAGCATCAGCTGAAGGAATGGGATGCTTAGCCAGGAGAAGAAAAGACCTGAGGAAGGACAGAGAATTGTCTTCCAGTGTTTGAAGGGTTGACCCATGGGATGGGGAACACACTTGTTCTGCTTGGCCGCAGAGGACAGAACAGGGAACACTAGGTAGGAGGAGCAGAGAATTGGATTTTATCTTGGTGTAAGGAGAAACTTTGTGGCAATGAGAGCCATCCAATAGCGGCGTGAGCTGCCCCAGGAGCTGGCGGATTCTCCCCCTACTTGAGGTCTTCAAGTGGGTGACTGCTTGTCAGGGACAGAGTAGAGGAGGTTCCTGTTCAGGGAAAAGGTGGCCCTTTGAGATCATGGGCTCGGTGGAGATCTTAGATCCAGACTCAGGAGGAAACTCAGAGCACATTGATTCTAACATCCTCTTTTCCTTCCAGCTGCTGAGATTTGCTGATTCTCCAGTTTCAGTTTTCTTCTCCATCTATCCTCTTTCTGGGCCTGTTCTCTGCACTGCCTCCATTTGACTTTGGGACCAGCTTCAGTTTTTCAAACAGTGTGCTCTTAACTAAAAAGCATTGGCTACTCTCATCTCCTTTGGCATCCTTGATGTCCAGTCCTTGCTATTTTTCCATTCCTGACTTCCAGTCCAAGCTCTAGATTTGACTATCCGCATGACCAGGGGTCAAATACGTCACCTTTTTGAACCCAGTATCTTCCTTGGTAAAATTGTAATAATATCATTGGATTTTCTGCCTGACATCCCTGCTGTGAGCAAAGTGCTTTGTAACATATGATACACTAGGTCAATGTAAACAACGAATATTAGCTAAACCAAATGGTAAGCAGGGCTGTACAATGAAAAGGTCGCAGGCTGTGTAGTCAGAGGACCTGGGGTCAAATCCTCCTCCTACCTGTGTAATCTCAGACAAGTCACTAACCTCTCTGGTCTTCAGTTTCCTTTTCTGTAAGAGAAGAAAGGCTAGATTAAATTTTCAGCTGTAGATCTAGATCCTGTGAAGTCACTTAACCTCCATCATTTAGAAAACAAGGGTGTCAGACCAGATGGCCTCCATGGTTCCTTCCAGATCTATATCCATGCTCCTCCAAAGTCACTTCCCCTCTCTGGCCCTCAGTTTCCCTATCTGTAAAATGAGGGGGGTTGGACTAGATGGCCTCTGTGATCCCTTCCAGCTCCACATCTAGGATCCCATCATCCAGCTTGCCCTTTACAACCCAACACGTTGACATTCCAGGTGCTGGCATGCGCAGTCTGATGCCTCATTCCGCGCCTGCCACAAAGTCACTTAATAGGTATGAGAAAGGTGGCTAGCTGGGAATGGGAATCTTCCAAGCTAGAAAATTCTCCAGGCTCTATGCCTACATTAAATTAGAGCACTGAAAGCAGAGTTTCTGGTCCACATGCCCTTACCTACTGCAGAAATGTCTCCTCCAGGCCAAAGTTTAACATTAGAACTTTGGACCTTTCCAATGAATCACCGACCCGTTGGAACTCACTGTGGAGTCGAAGACGTGGCTCGCTGTTTTACTCAGTGTCTGGACTACAATGGCCCACCAAAATAAACTCCTTTAAGAGTTTCCCTCAGGAAGAGTTTTATTTCTAAAGAAAACTCTCTCTGCTTCTGCCAAACGATGGAATCTATCTAAGCTTAGATTTCTCTTCTCTCAAGAAATTTGGAACCAAACTCGAGGCCTGCCAAGTTATTCCGCTCCTGCCTCAAACACCTGCTAGTGTGCTAGTCAAATACCTTCCTTTACACTCCAAATGTTGGAGCTGAGAGGGACCTTACAATCCCGGAGCCATGGATTGTCGAAACTGGAGGGCACTTAGTGAACAACTCATCCCCTCCCTCCTTTGTGCTTCTATCAAGCTGAAGTCTACATCTGAGCAGCTTCCCTCCTTTGCTGCTGGTTCTGCCTTCTGGGATCAAAAATCAGGCTAGTCCCTCTTCCATAGGGTCACCACAAGTAAATATTTCACAACAGCTAACATGCCCCCTAGGAATTCTCCCACCTCCAGGCTCTGCCCTATGGCATGGCATCTGGGCCCTTCAAACTGATCATTCTCCTCTGAACTGCTCTAGGTTGTCAAAGTCCCTCCTAAAAGATTCTTCCTTAAATTTTTTTTTCAAAAAAAGGGTTTTTTTCCTCCAGGGCATAGTCACGTATTAATTTGGTTGCTCAGTTCTATCTCAGCTGAAACGACGTGTGGTTATGCTTTGAAACAATGAATTTCAACGCCTGTAGTACCAAAGCACCAGAAATCTGGCTGATGACAAGGCTTATGGGCTTGTGGGGCTGTGAGATGATGACACATGATCGAAATGTGCTTGTGTGAACTACACAGTACCTTTCAACTGAAATCCAATTTTGCTTGTAAGGTTCATTAGAGTAACCCCTGCAGGGACTTTCATGTGACCCAGAAATCCAAGGTACCTCTTGGAGGATTTCTCACCTCTTTGGCCAATCTCCCTAAATTGAAGAGCCTCACGCAGGCCACACACCCAGTACAATGTTACCGATTCCCCTTTGCAAGCACATAGTTCACCAAACTCAAAGAAAAAGAAAGGTTTCTGTACAGTCAAAGAAAACAAAAGGAGACAGCTAGCCTTCTGAGGCACACATAAGATTTACATGTGTACAACTACAAAAGAGATTCTTCACACAAATAAAGGGAGACAAATAATTTAAGGGATATTCACCACTCAGGACAAAACTACTTAAATTAACTCACAGATTTCATGATATACAATCAAATTACTGAGTGGACACTTTTCACAACTAGATGAAAAAAAATTTTTTAAATCATTTGGAAGAACAAAAAAGCCTAGAATCTCAAGGGAAATAATTAGAAAAAGCAGCGATGAAGGGAGCATAGCATTGCATCCCCTAAAAATTGTACTATAGTGCAGTAGACATCAAAACTATTTGGTCCTGGTTAAAATGCTGGAAAGAGGCTAAGTGGAACAGATGAGCTGAAGAAAAAACAAAAGGAATCAAAAACTGGAGTCCAGTGTTTGATAAACCCAAGAATATAAACGAAGAGAAAGGACTCTGTTTTTGACAAGAATTGCTGGGTAAAACAGAAAGTAGTTAGCATAAATTCAATTTAGACCAACATCTTACATCATATGCCACATTAAGCTCAAAACGAATACACAACTTGACTATTAAAGGTCACATCATAAAAAAAAATTAGAAAGCAATGCGATCAGGTACCTTTTACAATTATGAGTAGGGAATTATGAACCCAACAAAGAATAAACATTAATTATTAAAGATAAAATAGACAGTTTGGACTATATAAAAGAAAATCCTTTTTCATCAACAAAATCAGAATGTTAACTACATAAAATAAAAGGCTTTTCATTAATAAAATCAACCAAGTCAAAATTATAAGGAAAATGGCAGAGCAGGAAAAATAACTGAATCAAATGCCACTACTAAAAATCTGACCTCTCCAAAATATGCAAGAAATTGACATAAATATCTAAACACCAAGAGACATTGCCCTATGTGTAATGTAATCAATGAGCAGTTTTCAAAAGATGTTCAAAGTATAAATGACCTCAAGAAAACATGCTCTAAGTCATTATTGGGAAGAGAAATGAAAATTCAAGTAACTCTAAGATTTCACCTCATACCCTGCAAATAAGCAAAGATTAAAAAAAAAAAGATAGGGGTAGTCAATTTTAGAGGGACCATGGGAAGATGAGTTACTGTTGGCAGAGCTATAAATTGGCCTAACCATTCTAGACTCCATTTGGAATTATACAAGAAAAGTGATTGATACCCTGTCCTATACACTTTGACCCAGCAATCTCACTATTAGACATATACCTCCACAGAAATCAGTAACAGAAACACAGGTCCAATTTACACCAGAATATTCATGGTATTTTTATTTGTGGTAGCAAAGAAACGTAGTAGACAAAATAGGTGCCTATGAATTGGGAAATGGCTTTTAAAAATCCTATTTTGTATGAATGTGTGTGTGTGTGTGCGCATGCATGTGTAATAGAATGTTATTGTACATAAGAAATTATGAATATTAGAAATCCAGAGAAACTTGGGAAGATTTGTTTGAATTGATGATAATGATGAACAAGACAATGATAGGCAAAATTACTACAATGATGTAAATGAATTGATCACCAAAAGGAAGTTAAATTCTGAGTAATGGAAAAACCAATGAAGGTCTGGAAGAAGCTCTCAAATAATGAAGCATTTTTCCTCCCCCATGGCAGAGAAGTGGGGGACAACTGGGATAGATTGTCGTATACATTATCAGCCATGGTCTCTGCATTAGACGTCTGCACTTCATTGTTTTTCTTTATTGCAAGGGAGGATTCATTCTGGAGTAGGGCAGGGGTGGGAAATAACTGGTTGCAAAGATAAAAGGCATTAATAAGACATATTATTAAAATAAGGAAATGATTAAAGTTTGCAGTGCTCATGGAAAATACCAATATCCAAAATGCACAGAGACAAGAGGCAGAACATTCTGTATAAGAAACCTCAAGAAAACCAGTTTGGCTGGAAGACTAAGCGTGAAAAGTCAAGGCAAAGCTGGGTATATGTGAGCAGGAGCCCATTGCTGTCAAATGCACCGCCAAACCTGGTTTGATCTCCATGCACCTATACTCATTACACCAGCCAGCCATTTGCTCCTGTCCAGTTACACCAGTCATTTTCATGGGAATTCAACAAGCATTAAGCAAGCACTACAAGCAAGGCTTTATGCCACCCACCCACAAGCTGCCTCCTTAAGTCATTTGTCTTTTTGTACTGCTCACCCAGATGCTCCCACCATCTAGTTTCAAACTCTTTCTTTTTCACGTGAAAGGGAAAGTCTCACGGAGGGGGCTGAAGCATTTTCCTAGATGTCTTCAATTTCTCAAAGGATGACTGTGTTCCTTTGAAAGGTTATGCTAGAGATACACATTGTCCCATTTCCAAGATATTTCTCCTCAAGTTGAGCTTCCGTGGGATATGTGTTTTTGACCAGTGGGATTCCATATCCTTAAATTCCCTTCTTAGTGATATCACATATCAAAATCAACACATGTCAATAAAAGGCTAAAATACAGTATTATTTGTCTCAGTAAGGCTCTCACCAATACTATTCAAAGCTATTTGTGCAAAACCATAATTAGAGTTCTGTGGTACAACAACTCTGTATGTTAGTTGAATGCTGTACTATAAATATTATTCATATTCATAATTACTAGAGCTTTGTATCCAAACAGATGCACTCATTCCATGACAGATGCACAAGTTTCTGTAAGCTGAGCCACGTTTGCAAACCGTCAGGGCTTTAGGAAAAATAATATCTCCCCACCCTTCATTTCTCCCGTGACTTTTCATTTTACCACAACTTCGTAAGGGATGCAAGGCAGGAATTATCATTCCCATTTTATAGATGGGGAAATTAAGGCTAAAAAAAAATGGCCTGACCATGGTGACAAAACCAGGAAATGACACAGCAAGGATTTGAATCTAGGCTTTTTCTACCTTTGAGTTCGGTGTACTTTAGAATATAGCCTGATACCCCTTCTTGGGGCTATAGCTGCCAATATGTCACCACTTCAGGGATGTTTGATTTTGTCAGTCTGCACATTCCCTTCACTGTTGTACGTCTTAGCCATGAAGAAGTGGCAGAGAGGATACAGGAAAGCCCGACTCATACAAGAGAGAGAAAGAGAGACAGGGATGGGGGCCATGGTCAGACCTGTACTTCGGGGAAAATCGCTTTGACAGAGGATGGCTGTGGTGGGCAGAGATCTGGGGGCGGAGTAGGGGACCATATAGGAGATTACTGCAATATAACAGGTGTGAGGTGTTGAGGGCCTGAACTAAAACAGTGATTAAGTGTAGGGAGGGAAGGAGATATAAGCAAGAGACGCAGAGACAGTAGATATGGGATGGCGTAGTGAGGAGGGGGACAGGTTGAGATGGATAAGGATGAGATATATGGCAACAGGCATTTAGAGAGGGGAGTTGACTCTTTTGTAGTTGGGGATTCAGTAACACAAAGATGGGAGAGTAAGGGGCAGAGAGCAAGGCTTCCAATCACTGGAAAACAATTCCGGCAGAGTGCCAGTGGCTAGGAAGAACACCACTGATGAAGGCAAGTGAGGTAGAATGGTGTTGAGCTCTTCTCCCCTCAAGGTCTTACTTACCTCACAGTTCTGTGACCCAAGACACTTGTTGCAGTGGCCTCTTGGGCTAGGCCCTAAGGAAGCTCATCCCAGATCAGAAGCGTGACAAGAGGAGAAGCTGAGCCTAATTCTCAAAAGTCGCTGTAACATAGACCTCCAACACCAATTCTCAGACCATTTTTCTCATTGTCACTAATCAACATAAACCAACCATACAGCTCCTTCCCAACTGTTCCCTTTGCAGAACTTCAGGCCACTTGCTTCTCTCTTTGCATCTATCCTTGAACACCAGGAGATGGGAAAAGAAATCTATCTCCCTTTTACCCCCCTTTCAACAGCAAAACATGCCAAGCCCCTAATACCATTTGGTTGGAGTATGGAATGCTTGGTGGGGAAGCAACATAAGGTAAAACTGCAAAGGTAGAGAGGCAACAAATTACGAAGGGCCTCAAATGCCATCCTAAGAAGTATGAACTTTACTCAAGGCAATCAAGTGTCACTGAATATTTATAAACAGGATGGCTGTCAGAAGACATGAAAAGAGGCTGTTGCCTTAGACCATGCAGGTGGCAACAAAGGCCTATTAGCAGTGGGAAATTCAAAGAAACATTTGTGATGGAGCCCCTGTCTGATAGGAGTATGCCGTACCATTGGCTTTTGCTTGGGATAGGAGGCCGCTAACTTCACACTAACAAGGACCTCTAGGGCAGGGGCTGCACTTTCCATGGTGCTATGTCTATTTCCAGTCTATGACACTAACAGAGATGAAGGCATGAAAATCATCTCAGGGTCCTTCTTCCTCCCAAGACAAACATTTTCTCCACAATACCAAATTGCCTCTTAGGAAATTATTGATACATTCAGTGAGAAAGAGACTCCAGAGTAATCTCTTCACATGGGTCAGCTGCTAGAGAGTTGTTCTTAAGAGAGGATAACAAGTCCCATCTGCTAAAAACTGGCAACAGAGTTAAGCAGGTGAAGCCAAAGAAGTGCTGGGAGCTGAGCTCGAGAAAGGGAGCCCTGGCATCAAAGAACACCCTTTGGCCTCTAGTGTACTGCAGCCATACCCAGGGCAACAACTGAGGAAGCCAGAGAGACTGTGCAGGTCTCCAGAGGAAGGTGGCTCACTGTGGGAGGGAGGGGGTCTCAGGATACTCTCAGAAGCAAGTTTATTCTGTGTCCCTTAACTTATAAATAACTGATCTGTTTTGAGCCTTCTGAGACCCAGTGCTTGTAAGGGAAGCTGGTGACTTCCTTGGAGCAAGTGCCATATACTGACATGCCCAGATTCCACTTGAGTGGGAGCAATGAGCCAGAGAAAGGAGAAGTGCTCAAAGTGTACCAGGGCCCTCAGTGTCAGGGAGGAGCATCAGAAACAAGGGTTTCAGAGTGTTCAAGTTAGAAACAGGGGTGTGCTTGAGACAGCTCAAACTGAAACCCAGCTCAGCCAATTGTTAAATTTTCAGTGTGACCTTTACACTTTGTAAATTATCAAAAGCTACAAATCAGGACTTGATTTATGTTTTGTTGATTGTGTAGACTTAAGAAAATTGTGGAGAAAATATTAATAATGCAGATTAAATTTAAAAGTTGTCTAATTTTCCCCCCAGAGAGCTGGTTGTTTAACATTTAGCAGCACCCCACTGGTCAGAAAGTATATTAGAACATAAATATCAAAGCTAGAAGAGATATTAGAGCACAAGACACCCAACGTGAGAGCTGGGGGGGGGGGGGGTGCTACCTTAGAGATGGTCTAATCTGATCTTCTCCTAAGGAATTTGCCCCCTCTTCACTCCTTTGAATTTGCTTCCAAATAAGAAAGAGGTGGCCTTGTCAATCCTTTAGAAGCCCCCAAAGCTGTAAGAAGCTCACTAGAAGAATGCTTAATTTATTCAAAGAGAATAAGGACCAACTAATCAGAAGGAAAGGACAAATGCATTAGTTAAAGTTGGATTCAGACAAAAACGCTGCCTGTCCACAGAAGCCTTTTCTACTACCTGGGCACACCTAACGTGTTTGCACTCTCTTGACGCTGATCCTGCCAACCCTATGGAAGCAGTGTACAACTCACAATTGCATTTGAACAAATGACAAAGGGGACCTGGCAGCTAAGGACCACCTCCCACACTGGGGGAGGGGGAAGGGCCTAAAGGCTTTTCCTCAGAATTTGGAGCTGATGCAGAAACTCTCGCCTTCACTCCAGTGGAAACAGGAAGTTTCAAGTCTTCTGTAAAGTCAATGGTTAGAAAAGACATTCCCTCCACCCCCTAAACAAAGGAGGGGGTCCCTTTACTAGCAGGAGGTAAACTGCCTTCTTTTGTTAGATATTAACATGAAATAAGGCAGTAGAAATGGATGTCCATCAACAGAATTAGAAGGGACTAAGTGAGTTTTAAGAACAAAAGATTTACTTATTTAAATTACAGTAGATGAAAAACAGCTGGGAATACAATTTATATCTCAAAGTAGAAAGCTACAAGCCTGTTAAATGTAATTATATTTCAATATACTTTTATCATCTCAAACTAAATTTGTACAATCATTTTTATTTGAACTAAAAAACTAATGGCAAGGCATTATTATTATTATTATTTTATTTCTTAACTCTCTTCAGTTCAGCTCATCCATTACATAGTTCAATGAGCAAGTTTTCCTGCTGTAGAACCAAGCTGCCAATGAGCTATGTTGCACATGGTAATATCCAATGTTCGGTGTTTTTCAAAAATTTTAAAGCTATCCCCTCCCTCTCCCTGCTTTGTGCAAGCTTCTACAGGACATTTTTACATTTGATTTTGCACCCAAAAAAGGGGGGGGGGAAGCTGGGACTGTCTGTAATTAAAATGGAAGATTTGTGACTTCTGAGTCTCTCACTTGGGAATGATGGAGGTGAACATGAGTAGCAAACTTCTCTGGGGAGAAAAAGAACCATTCCTAAATGTTCCTTCTACTTAGAAATGTACTTAAAAATAAATAAATAAAAAGATCAATTGGAATTCAAAAGAACTGTAGGGTAAAGGTGAACCTTATACCACTTTGTCATCTCATCTAAAAACTTCTGTCAAATAGAGTACCTATTAGTTCTCAAAGAGAAACAAAAAGTAGTACATAGAGTAAGCACTTAAATGTTTGCTAAATAAATGAATGCCCCAAGAAAATGGTAGACTAGATGACCTTTGATGACCTTTGAGTTTCCCTATTTCAAATCTAGGATTCCTTAGTCATAGGAGAGGTGGCTTCATTGTCATGAAACCTTTAGCTCTAGCCCCACCTCTGAAATATACTGGCTGTGTGGCCCTGGGCAAGTCATCTAACCTCTCAGGGTCCCAAGAGACTCTAAGTTACAGTTGTTGATCTGCACTCTGGTTCGGGTCCTCATCACCTCACACCTGATAACTTTAACAGCCAGTTGGTTGGTCTTCTCCACCTTCCAGTCAGCTGTCAAACTGGGTCTTCCCGAAGCATAGATCTGATCATGTCCAAATGTTCTACATCTAAGAAATATCCCTTTTTCGGATTAACACTATATCAAAAAGTTCTAACAGAAAGGGGGCCCACTTTAGAGCGGGGAAGACTTGGGTTCAAATCCTGCCTCTGATTCATACTGGCTATGAGCAAGTCACTTCACATCTTTCTCCATGGCCCAGGCAACTGGAAGACCATGTGATCTCTGGAGTTCCTTACATGGCTGAAATGGTAGGTCTGGCCCCAAAGCAGCATGGTTCGGTGAAAAGAGCACTGGCTTTGGAGCCAGAGGACCTGGGCTTCAGATTCTAGCCCTACTATGTGTACCTGTGTGATCTTGGGCAAGTCCCTTTCCCTCTCTGGGCCTTAGTTTTCTTATCTGTAAAATGACTAAATGATTTCTCAGGTCCCTTCCAGCTCTTGATCCTGTGACCTACTAGGTGTCAGACACTGTGCTGGCTTTTGGGATGCACAGATGAAAATGAAACAGACTTTTCCTCAAGGAATGGCCTGAACATTCCCCTCTTCCGTCTCCATGTCCCCCCCCCCCCCAGCCAGAATTTTACTTAGAAAGACTTTTCATTTTTTTGTGAATTCAGTATGATTCCCATCAAATTGTTTCTTCAGAACAGTAGTGTAGGCCTGAATGCTTGGAGAACTCACTCCCAGGCCATTTCACCCTTGGATCTAAGTGGAGAAGGCAGTCTGGCACCAATGACCAAGAGTCAGGATATCTGGGTCTGGTCTCAGCTGGGAACTAGCGGGCCTCAGTTTCCTTCTCCGTCAAATGACAGGGCTGAGTGAGATTAGATCCCTTCCAAGTGCCCTTCCAGCTCAGTGTACCATAAAGCTTATGAACAATGAAATATATCAAGGGCTTGAAACACTAAAAGCCTATATGGGCCTTTCAAAGAAATCTCAATTATAAAAGGAAAAATCAACAGAATGGATGATGTATGTTTCTGAGGCAGAGTACTAGAAAAGGAAATTCTCTGAAAAGGCTCCCATGATGCCTAGCCCCCTGTTGCTGGAAACCATTCCTTTCTGGGCTGCCCTGTTTCTATACTCACCAGGCTCTGATTGAAATTATTTTCAATGGTGTGGGTGTCTTATCTCCCCTCCCAGACTGCAAGCTCCAAGAGGGCAGAGCATGTCTTGGTATCTGCCTCAGTATCAAACACAGAGGGTTGTGCCTAGTAGATAAGGTAATTCAGTAACTTATTTAAACGCACCTAACAGCAGAGCGTAGTGGATGGACAGTCTGAGTTCAAATCCCACCTCAGAAACATACTCGATGGCAGACCCTGGGCAAGTCACTTAACTACTCAGTGCTCTAGGCAACTATCTGAGACTATGAGTTGTAGATCAGGCATTGGTGGATGGAGTTTCCTCACCTGGAAATTCCCTATACCAATGAAATCTCATGGATCCCTTTACTATTCCTATGTGCAAGGCATCATGCTAACATGATACAAAAGGTACATAGATTAGTACAAAGGAGATACTTTGAGAAAGGAGAGAACACTAATGCCTAAGGGAAACCAAGGAAGGCTACCTGGAGGAGGCCTTACCAGAGCTGAACCCCGAAGGAAGCTCCAAATTCTAAGAGGTGAAAGTTAAAGAAAGAAAGCCTGGAGGAAGGGTCAAGCAGCTTATGTAAAGCAAATATTGGTTGAATAAAAACCAGGCCCCGCATCCTTAAACATTTTTCTTGACTTTGATTCTTCCCCCCCCCAATGCCCTAAGGCAGGGGTTCCTAATCTTTTTGTGGGTCATGGACCTCTTCCGCATTCTGGTGAAGTCTAGGGACTCCTCTGAATGTTTTTAAATGAATAAAATAAAATACACAGAATTATGAAGGAAACCAATTACTTTCAACTACAGCTATCAAAATATCTGGAAAAAAAAATCAAAGTTCCCAGAGCCCAAGCTAACAACTTCCCCCATGTTTGAGAGACAGCAGGGGCCAGAGCAACTCTGACCAACTCAAATAGAAACAGAACACAAGGGGCCCTCCCAGCTGCATACTGACGTGGAAAACCACGGGTGGATATCTCTGTTCAATTGTATTGTTTTCTTTTGTTAAACATTTCCCAATTACATTTGAAGCTAGTGCTAGTCCAGTCAAGAGTGTTGTATGTCAGGAGCCCTTTGAGGTCTGAAAGCCGTGTTGGAAGACTCTGCTGTACTTGAAAGTCAGAAAGAGCCGAGGTCAAACCCTTCTCGGTCATTTCAGAAGTGTGTGATCCTGGGCAAGTCACTTAACCTTTTTTGAGCCTCAGCTTCCTCTTCTGTAAAATGAGAGTAATGTGACCTGCCTTGCACCATCGTTGGAAAGCTCCAATGAGAAAATTTACTAACCTTAAAGTGCTATATAAATGACAGTTATAAATATTTCTAAGTGTTTACTCATTTCTAGCTGATTCATTCTCGAGGAAACACCTTAATGGGTGTTGTTTTCATCATTGTCTTTTGTCCATAAGCTCAAAGGTCACCTAGTCCAATCCCCCCATTTCACAGAGGAGGAAACTGAGGTCCAGGGGAAGGGGCTCAACAAAGGTCACAATAGGCTCCAGAGTTAGAAGGGAGAGGCCATCTAGTCCCATGGCCTCATTTTACAGAGGAGGAAATTCAAGGCCACCGAGTACTCAGAGTCCTTCAGGGAGCTATATCAAAAGCATAGCTAAGCACCTAACCATATGTTGTTGTTCAGTCATTTCAGTCATGTCTGACTCTCTGTGACCCCATTTGGGGTTTTCTTGGCAAACATACTGGAGCGGTTTGCCATTTCCTTCTCCCGGCTCATTTTACGGAAGAAGAAACTGAGGCAGACTGGATTAAGTGACTTGCTCAGGGTCACACAGCTAGGAAGTACAGGTCACCAGAAACTGGAAGAACTTAACACTTTAAACTTTCTTTTGGAAATAGAATGTACCTGAATGCAAATGCAGTGTTAGAGACACAGGTTAGAAATATGAATGCTCGTTGGAGTATTCAGGATTTAAATACCCAGATAATCCATCACCTAATGCTGTTTGCACATTCCTTGGGGCTATACATGAAGCAGAGTGGGATTTCTAAGGACCAAGGCAACAAAAGGTGTTAAATGCCTTTTCATTTGCAAACTTTGTTCTGGTATTGCCTAGTCAAAGAATGCAAATCTTAATTACCCGGACCTGACACCAAGGCTTTGTCACCAAAAGCTTGTTGTTGTTGTTGTTGTTTTTTAATGAGATAAGGTTAAAGTTCAGAATGAAGTCAACCTTCTTTCCTTTGAGAGTCAGTACTGGACTGATTTCTGGATTTAAAGAGCCCAGAAGAGCTGGATTCAAAGGTGGCCTCTGACTCTTCCTAGTTGTGAGACCCTGGCCAAGTCACTTACCTACCTTAAGCCCCAGTTTCCTCATCTGTAAAATGGGGCTAATATTACCCAGTGTGTACTTGTCTCAGGTGGTGATAGGGAGGCTCCAATGAGTTGGTATATGGAAAGCACTTTGAAGGCTTTAAAGTGCTATATGAATATCAGTTATCGTTATTTCAAGGCATCGTTTAATTGTAAAGAGAGTAACATTCGAGAACTCTGAGATCTTGGGCAAGTTACTCAGCCTATATGGGCCTCGGGCACTTATGTAAGTCCTAGAGGGGCTGTAATATGCTGTTGATGAAGGGAACTCTCACACATGGAGCTGCCGTTCTCTGTTTGGATGAAATCAGATCCTATTATGTAAGGAATAATACTTATTTCGGCATTATTCCTTATATAAACAAAGGCAGAATGAGGAAGCTTCCCCAGAACATCCCTG
Source organism: Vombatus ursinus (assembly GCF_900497805.2). Taxonomy (NCBI): domain Eukaryota; kingdom Metazoa; phylum Chordata; class Mammalia; order Diprotodontia; family Vombatidae; genus Vombatus; species Vombatus ursinus. The sequence goes on from NW_020954930.1 coordinate 2,513,983, forward strand.
TCCATCCAAACCTCATATTCCTAGCCATTCTAGAGCTGGGAATCCTGTAAGGCTCCACTTTACAGTTGAGGAAACTGAGGCTCAAGGAAGTGACATTGACTTCTCCAGAGTCACTCAGCCAGTAAATGTCAGAGACAGGATCTGAATCCATGTCTTGAGAAAAGATACGCATTTGGATCTTTAATATCTTGACCCTCATTGCAATTGGCTATCTGTTGTAAAAGCTTGGGATAATGATCATAAGTGAAAGCATGCAAGCATTTTTAGAATTTAAATAAGAAGTGAATGGAGGACTGTGTTCACCAGACTAGATCTCCTTGTCTACCTGATAAGACTTTAATGAGATACTGATGGAGGCCCCTTGATCTACTTGAGGTCTTATGAGTCATCATTTTAATTGGTTACAGCCACCAAATATCTAGTTGTCCTGTGATTTCAAGCATCACCATAGAGAGCAAATGGGGGGTAGGGAGGAGAATGAGGAGAAAGGGAGCGAAAAGGAGGAAGAGAGCATAGGAGAGAGAAAAAGAAGGCATTTTGGACTCCTCTGCCCCCGAGTTTTGTCTTTTTTATAATTTTTATATGTCATTTCAACATTTAAAGTTGGAAGAGCATTTTAAGAAAAAATAATTGGGTCTCAGTTTCCTCATCTGTAAAATTACATCAAAGGTCATGGCCGGCTCTAAAATCCTATTTTTTTTCTATTTTAATTGAGCTTATTAAAACCTCATTTGATTCCAATGTTTTCTATCTATATGCCATTATGAAAACAACTCCAGCTGCCAACCAAGACAACACTATTAAGAGTTGACCTGTGTACTAACTCAGAGTATTCTTGACCTTATTAAAGACTACCCAAATTAATGGATTTAATTAGCAAATGTTATGCTCTCACCAAACCTCCCAGTTGGCTATATCCAACGAACATCAAGATACTAACATTGTACCTGCTGACATTACCTCCAACTCAACAAGGTGGAGAGATGAACTCATTATCTTCCCCAAACTGGCTTCCCTTCCCAACTCTCCTATTTCTTTAAGCCAGTAGTTCTCCTCTTCAAAGTGTGGTCCATGGAGCCCTGGGGGTCCAGAGACCCTGTCCTTACAGGGGGTCCACAAGGTCAAAACTATTTTTAGAACAACATGTATTTGCCTTTTTTTCTCATTCTCTCCCAAGTGGACAGTGGAATTTTCCAGAGGCAATATGACTGTGATGTATAAGTCAATATCCTCTGTTAAGAGGTAGGGGAGACAAGTGGCTTAAGGAAAGAAGACAAGGTTCGCAGGGAGTGGAATATAGTCAATCAGATTGGGGAAAAGAAAGTTAATCATGGAAGAGTGAAAGGATTGCCATGAAGGAATAGGGACTCAGGTGAGATGACAGAGCATAAGGTTATAGTGGACCCAGTAAGACCATTTATGAGATTTTCTCCAGAATCATTCAGCAGCAGGCAAGTGGGAGTGGAGAGGGGTAGGGGACCTTGTCCCTCAGAACTGGCTAACCATAGGATCAAGATTTCAAAAGGAGGAGAGTGAAACCAAAGCAAGGGCAAATGGTATGGGAGATCACCAAGGGCTAGGAGGAAATGAAGTAAAAAGACAGGATAGGTGTGTAGGCAGGATGAGGAACAGAGAGCGACAGGAAAAAAAGGGGGGTTAGGGTCAGAGGGAAAATGCAAAAATGGAGTTTCAGATTGAATAGTTGTGCAATCAAATCTCATGTTTACAAGCAGGATTGTTATTTTCATCTGGAATCTACTAAGATAAAAATTAATATTATCAAAACAAAGGACTTTTTTTCTGAAATTATGATACTATGGAAGTGTCTTGTTACTACCCCTTTCCCTCCTTTCCATTCATTAGGGCTTTCAGTCCCCAAGAAAACTTCATTGGAAAGAAAGATAGTCTGGTCTAGTGGAAAGAGAACTGACCTTGGAGTCAAGAGAACTAGCTGACCTTGAAGGGGCCCCTTCTTCTCCCTAGGGCTCTGTTTCTTCATCCATTGGATTCTAGGGTCTCAAAGGTTCTCTCTAGCATGAACATTCTATGTCAGATGCAGCCAGTTGTTCTATCTACATGACACCAAACACCCACACACCCACTGGAAAGACTGAATTGAATCACGTCATAGTCATAGCTCTAAAATTAGAAGGGACCTCAGATGTTATCTAGTCTACCCCCCCTCCACTTTACAGATGAGGAAACTAAGGCCCAGGGAGGTTAGAAGACTTGCCCAAGTCACAGATGTGATAACCATCAGAAGTGAGATTTGAACCCAAGTTCCATGACTCTCAATTAACTGACTACATTAGTGTTATTCTGTTATCATGCAAGCATAGCCAAATGGAAAAAGAGGTACAAAATTCACTGGAGAAAAGAACTCCTTAAAAAGCATAATTGGCTAAATGGAAAAGTACAAAATCTCACTGAAGAAAATAATTCCTTTGAACATTGTACACAGTAACAGTAATGCTGTATGATGATCAACTATGATTGACTTAGCTCTTCTCAGCAATACAATGATCCAAGACAATTCCAAAAGATTCATGATGGAAAATGCTATCTACATTCAGAGAAAGAACTATGGCGTCTGAATGCAGATTGAAGCATATTATTTTCACTTTTGTTTTTGTGGCTTTTCCCTTTTGTTATGTTTCTTCTTTCATAACATAACTAATGTGGAAATATGTTTCCATGATTGCATATGTATAACCTATATCAGATTGCTTGCCATCTTAGGGAGGGAGGAAGGAAGGGAAGGAGGGAGAAAAATTTGGAACTCAAAATCTTATAAAAACGAATGTTGAAAGCTAGCTTTACATATAATTGGAAATAATACTATTTACAAAAAAAATTTTAAATAAAAAATAATTCCTTCAAAATTAGAATTAGGCAAGTGGAAGTTAATGACTCCATGAGATATCAAGAAACAATCAAAAGAATGAAAAAATAGAAGAAAATGTGAAATATCTTACTGGGGGGAAAAAAACACAACTCACCTGGAAAACAGAGATAAGAGAAATAATTTAAGAATTATTGGACTACCTGAAAGCCATGATAAAAAAAAAAAGCCCAGACATCATCTTGCAAGAAATTACCAAGGAAAACTGCCCTGATATCCTAGAACCAGAGGGTAGAACAGAAATTGAAAGATTCCACCAATCACCTCCTGAAAGAGATCCCAAAATGAAAACTCCCAGGAATATTATAACAAAATTGCAGAGTTCCCAGGTCAAGAAGAAAATATTGCAAACAACCAGAAAGAAACAATTCAAATATCATGGAACCACAGTCAGGATAATACAAGATTTAGCAGCTTCTACATTAAAGGATCAGAGGACTTGGAATACATTTCAAAAAGCAAGGCCCAGCAAAACTAAGTCTAATCCTTCAGGGAAAAATGGATATTTAATGAAATAGAGGACTTTCAAAGATTTCTTATGAAAAGACCAGAACTGAATAAAAAATTTGACTTTCAAATACAAGACTCAAGAGAAGCATAAAAGGTGAACAGAAAAGAGAAATCATAAGGATTCAATAAGGTTAAACTGTTTACATTCCTACATGGGAAGATACTTGTAACTCATAAGAATGTTCTCATTATTAAGGCAATTAGAAAGAGTATACATAGACAGAGGGCATTGGTGTGAGTTGACTATGATGGGATGAGATCTAAAAATATAAAATTAAGGGATGAGAAAGAGGAATGCATTGGGAGAAAGGAGAAGGGAGAGAATGGGGCAAATTATCTCACATAAAAGAGGCACAAAAGAGCTTATACAGTGGAGGGGTGGGGCAGGATGGCAGACAACACTTGAACCTTACTCTTATTGGAATTGGCTCAAAGACAGAACATACACACTCAGCTGGGTAGAGAAATCTATCTTATCTTACATGGAAGTAGGATACTAAGGGGCAGGAGCTAAAGGAAAGTGAGGGAGAGGGAGAGGGAGAGAGGGGGAGAGAGGGGGAGAGAGAGGGAGGGAGAGGGAGGGAGAGAGGGAGGGAGGGAGGGAGGGAGGGAGGGAGAGAGGGAGAGGGAGAGGGAGAGAGAGAGAGAGAGAGAGAGAGAAGGATAAAAAAGGAAACAGAAGGGGAAAATAGGATGAAGAAAAATACACAGTAACATAACTGTGAAAAAAATGTACAGCAAGTTTCTCTGATAAAGACCTCATTTCTCAAATATATAGAGAACTGAATCAAATTTATAAGAATACAAGTCATCCCCCAACTGATAAGTGGTCAAAGGCTATGAATAGGTAGTTTTCAGAAGAAGAAAACAAAGCTACCTATAGTCAAATGAAAACGATGTTCTAAATCACCATTGATTAGAGAAATGCAAATTAAAACAACCTTGAGGCACCACCTTACACCTATCAGATCGGCTAAATATGACAGAAAAGGAAAATGACAAATGTTGGAGAGGATGTGGGAAAATTGGGACACTAATGTACTCTTGGTGGAGTTGTGAACTGATTCAACCATTCTGGAGAGGAATTGGGAACTAGGCCTAAAGGGCCATAAAACTGTGAATACTCTGATCCAGCAATACCACTACTAGGTCTGTACCCCAAAGAGATCAAAGGAAAAGGACCTATATACACAAAAATATTTATAGTAGCCCTTTTTGTGGTGATAAAAGAATTGAAATCAAGGGGATACTCATTTGAAGAATGACTGAACAAACTGTAGTATGTGATTGTGATGGAATACTATTGCGCTCTAAGAAATGATGAGCAGGCTGACTTCAGAGCAAGCTGGAAAGACTTACATCAACTGATGCAAAGTGAAGTGAGCAGAACCAGGAGAACATTGTACACAGTAACAGTAATATTGTATGATAATCAGCTGTGAATGACTTAGCTCTTCTCAGCAATACAATGATCCAAGACAATTCCAAAGAACTCATAATGAAAAATGCTCTCCACCTCCAGAGAAAGAACTGATGGAGTCTGAATGCTGGTTGAAGCAGACTTTTTTTTTTTTTTGACTTTTTTTTCTTGATCTGTGTTTTCTTTCACAACATGACTAATATGGAAATTTGTGTTGCATGACTACATACATATAACCTATAACAAATTGCTTGCCTTCTCAATGAGGAGGGAGGGGAGAGAGGGATTGAATTTGGAACTCAAAATTTAAAAAAAATGTTAAAAATTGTTTTCACACGTGATTGGAAAAAAATAATTTTTTTAAAAAAGAAAACAGCACGTCCACAAATAGGCCAAAATATTTATAGCAGTATTTTGTGTGCCAGCGAAGAAATGGAAACAAAGTAGATACCAACTGAATGGGAAATGGCTAATCAAATTGTGGTACATTAATGTAATGAAACATTACTTAGCTGTAAGAAATTATGTGTATAATGAATACAGAGAACACGGGAAAACTTATACGAACTGATACAGAGTAAAGTAAGTAGAACAAGGAAAATAATCCTGCACAGTGACTATAACAATATAAATAGGAAGAACAATCACCATGAAACAATGGAAAAAAGAATGTTGCAAAATCATAAGGAATAAGGCTGGTCCCAAAGGCAGGGATATGAGAAGATACTTCCCCTACTTTGCAGAAATCCGTGACTGTGAAACATTGTGTATTATGTTCATTTTTTTTTGTGATGTGCCACATCTCTTATTTCTCTTTTAAAAAATTATTTGTTATAAGAGATGGCTCTCTGAGAGGGAAAGAGGAGGAATGTAAGGGGAAATCCAGGCAATGTAAAAAACAGAAGATATCAATAAAAATCTATTTTTTTTAAAAAAAGGAGGTCTCCATTGGAGTGCCCCAGGGATCTGTGGATGGTCCTTTGTTGTTTAACATTTTGATCAATAACTTAGATAAAACCATGAATATCATCCTTATCATACTGTGAGACCATTTAAAGCTAGGAGAGATCCCTCGAATGCTGGATTGGCAGGGTCAGGATCCTCAAAAGTCTTGACAGACCAGAATATCAGGCTAAGGGGCAGCTAGTGGCACGGTGGATAGAGCACCAGCCCTGGAGTCAGGAGGAACTGAGTTCAAATCCGGCCTCAGTTACATAACACTTACTAGATGTGTCACCCTGGGCAAGTCACTTAACCCCTTTGCCTAGCCAAAAAAACCCAAAAACAAAAAACAAAAACAGAATATCAGGTTAAACCTAATAAGATTAAACTTAATGGGCAAAAATGTAAAACCTTCTGCTTGGGTATAAAGAAACAACTTCACAAGTACAAAACAGGGAAGGCAAGCTTAGACAGCAGGTTTGTCTGACAAAGACTAGGGCTTTTAGTTTGCAAGCTCGAATTGAGTCAACGATGTAATACGGCAGCAAAAGAAAAGCTCTGCTCTTGTCTTAGGCTAAATTAAGAGGCAAAGCTTTCAGAGGTAAGAAGTCCTTACATAGCTAGTCCTGCTATACTCTACCTTAATCAGACTACACAGAGACTTTTGGGACACCCTGTCTAAATGGTTCCAGTCCTTTAACCATCCTAGTCATGCTCTAGTTTGCCAATGCTGCTATTTTATCTAATGTAACATGTACTTATTGTCACCATGTAAGCCTTAGCATTGCTTCAGCTCAAATATGGTTTCCTATGACAATATAAATAGGGTTTTAAGCAAAAAAAAAAAAAAGATGGAAATCATTCATTAAATTATTTGAATAATAGTACATGTTATGGTGCCCAAGGTATTTTCCTATTATTTATAATAACCAAATGAGGCCAGCATTAACTAAGGTTTTAGGGTGTCCGGGGGTCATGCTCTCAAAACCAGATTGCCCTGAAAGCTTCCAAACAAATCAGATGTAAGCACTTGGCTGGCTTCTTCAATGATCACTGATGAGTCCGAGGTAGCTCTTCATTCTAAAGGTGTAGCTGGGGTTTTGTTCTTTTCTCAATACACACGAAATTCCTATTAACAATAATGAGAATTACATGCAGTCTATGAGAAAATAATGAATCCCTTGGGGACTTCTTCATCTGCTGTGCCTTATTTGAAAAAATGAAATATGTTTTCACATCCATATTAGACTAATACATCTTTACTCAAAGCACCTGAATTTGAGATTCTCGGGTGATTTTTTGCTTTACGCTATCCTCTGATTTGGAAATTGTCCTGAAAGTACAAACTTCTCAGCCTGGCAGGCAAAGCCCTTCATAATTTGGCATCAGCCTATGCTTCAAGTCTCATCTTACACAGCTCTGTATGCGCACAAGGTGTTATTCTGCTTGTTACCTCATTCTTCTCATCTTCATGTGAAAAAGGTTTGATAGAAACAGCTCTGAGACAAGTCACTATCTTGGCCAGCATAATGGACAGAGAGCTGGTCAAAGAGTCGGGAAGAAAGAGGATTCAAATCTCACCTCTAACACCAGGGCCAAGTGGCCCTGGACAAATCACTCGACCTCTAGGTGCCCAGGTAGCTCTCAAAGACTAAAGGTTGCCTAATCAGTGCCAAACAACATTGGCAGAGAAAATTCTTCATTGGTATCTCCCTATGCCAACGAAAAAATAAGCGTAGTTTTATTACATCCAGGAGATAATGACCAACAGTTTGGTCTATGCTGATGCTCTAGTTCTGGTAGAATGTATTTATTGAATTGCCAAGATTACTCTGGTTTGCATGTGTGGTATGGGATTTGTCACCTCTTAATGAAGGACAGTAGACTTCTGACCATAGGATCACAGGAGACCTTGATAGACCTTGAAGCTCCTCATTTTATAGGCAAGGAACCTGAGGTCCAAAGAGATTAAAATGACTTGCCCAGGATCACAAGCAGTAAACATAGGAGGTGGGATTCAAACCCAGGTCCTCCAACCCCAGAGCCATAACTCTCTCCACCATACCTTCCTAATTATGATGGCAATTCACACATAACCTATGTTCTAGCTCAACTAGATTACTCCGCTTTCCTTGAAACTGTCTCCCACAATCCAACCTCCACACCGTTCCCTACCCTCAACACTGCCCCTGCTCATTCCCATCTAGGCTAGTTTTCTTTCCACTGTCCCATTCTGCCTCTCACCACCTTGCTTTCCCTCCATCCCCTGTCAACTGTGTTTCCTGTTTAGATTCAGCCATTGTTAATAAATGCCTTAGATTGCATATGGTTGGAAAGAAGAAGAACAATTTTCCTAAAATAGCAAGCACTGTGATATCAAGGACATCTATCATAAGCCGTCTTAAGTCCCAGGGCCCCAAGCAAGCCACCTCATCTCCTCCCAGACCCCAACTGCCCTTTTTTTTTTTTGACCTAGGTCAAACTAGGGAAGCTTACCATAGGAACATTGCTCAGTCCCATCCCGCAGGAGGTGAGATCTGCCTAGGGTGCTGCTTCTCACTCAAGTCCAAGGGTGCTCATACTCACCATGTCCCCCATAGATGGGTAAATTTTGGGTACACTCCCCTCCCTGGAGAAGTTAATCCACTCTTCAAACTCTACCCTGGAGGCAGCTAGGTGGTGCAATGGATAGAGCTCCAGCCTTGGAGTCAGGAGGATCTAAGTTCAAATCCAGCCACAGACACTTGTCACTTACTAGCTGTGTGACCCTGGGCAAGTCACCTAACCCCGACTGCCTCACCAAAAAAAAAAAAAAAAGACAAAAACAAAACTCTACCCTGATTGGTAAGAGGGAGTACAAAGTCACCTAATCCATTATATCTAGCCAGCCCCAGACCGTAATTCATTTTCCATCCAATCATCTACCCCACTGCTCCATCCTTCTGCCCATAACCCCTCCTCACTTTTGTATTGATATCCCAAATGCCTAGCATAGTACCTGCTACACAGTAGGCATGTTTTTTTTTAAACACATGTTTTTTTTTTTTTAAATTAATTGCTTCATCTTCCCCTTTGCTCCAGCATCAGTCCTCTTCTCCCTCAATTCTGCTTGGTCATTTTATCTTTTCACAACTCCTGCATGGAGGGATGTGGAGGCCTGCCTCTGAGATGGCCGACTTCACGATCACTTTCAGAATCCATTCCCAGTGAACACATCCTTTACTCTAAAGCCATCTTGGAGGTGTAGTCCAGGGAGAGGCCATGCCTAACCAGAGCCGGTCTGACCCAGACACCTGGGAAATACCAGTCCTTTATATTGACAGTCATCCTGATCTATATCTTGCCACTGGACCCAGATGGCTCTGGAGGAGAAAGTGAGGCTGGTGACTTCGCACAGCCCTGCCTCACTTAAATCCAGTTCACTTGCAAGTCATGGCATCACCTTCCTGATTCCATGGTCCTCTTTGAGAATGAAGGACAAACAACAACAACATATAAATGAAGAGGGATGAGATTAAGACATCCTCAAAGACATAAAACATCAGAGAAGAGGTAGGCCAGTCCTTTACCAAGAGCAAAGAATGCACAAACCAAGAGTTGATCTGGTGTCTGCCGCCCCCCCCCCACACCCCACTCCCTGCAAAGCAGAGGAAAACTTCCAGTGGGTTGGATAGTCTATGGGAAATTATAGAAAATATAGTTAGATCAACAGAACAGATTAGACAAGGAAGAATCAGAAATAACCGAACTCAATAACCCAGTGTAACAAACGCCATAACATAAATTACCTGAGGGAGAACTCCATATTTGGAAAGAATCTCTGGGAAAACTGAAAAGCAGTCTGACAGAAATTAGGCTTAGATCCACACTTTACATCATATATCACAACAAATTCAAGATGAATAGGGTGAGCTGAATATTTAAGTTTATACCATAAAAAATTAGAATAGACTCAAATCAGATACCTTTTATAGCTATAGCTAGGGTATTAATTCTTAACTAAACCAGGGATAGAGAAGATTAGAAAAGATAAAACAGATCATTTCAGTCACATGAAACTGGAAAGATTTTGCACAAACAAAACAATTACAACTAGGATAAGAAGAGAAGCCGTAGACTGGGAAAAAATCTTTATATCAAACATCTCTGAGAAGCATTTGATATCCAAAATATATAGGCAACTAACAGAAACACATAAGACCAAAAGCTGTTCCCCAATGGACAATTGGTCAAAGGATATAAACAAACAATTCTCAATGAAGAACTGGAAACCACTAACAACCACATAAAAGAATGGTCCAAATCACTAAAAATAAGAGAAAGCAAATCAAAGCAACTCTGAGGTTTCACCTCATACCCAGCAAATTGGTAAAGATGAAAAAGAAATACTTGTTACTAGAGGAGTTTCAGAAAGAGAAGCATACTAATACACTGTTGGTGGAGCTGTGAGTTAGTCCAACCATTCTAGGAAGCAATTTGTAATTACTTGAAGAAAGTGAATAAAATACCCACACCCTTTGACCCAGAAATCCCACTCATAGCATATACCTCAAGGAAGCTAATGCCAAAAGGACAGGGCTCCACATGCACCAAAGTAATTATAGTAACACTTTTTATAGTAAAAGGATTGGAAACAAAGTAGATGGTCGTCAATTATGGAATGGCTAAACCAGTTGAGGTACATGGAATATTACAAATAAATCTCCTACAAAGTACATTTCTCCCAAAGAGTTCAGCAAAATCACCTAACAATGATTGTGACTGACAGTGCATTTTTGTTTCAACTTTTGTAGTTTGTCCATTTTTGCAAAAAAAAAAAAAATTTTATCAATATCATGTTTTTATATCACCTATGTTTCCCACTATAGCTATCCTCCCTCTTCTTCCCCCTCCCAGAGACCAAAATTAACCAACACATTGAAAAAGTCTCACCTTATCTGTAGCGATCCATACCCATAGTCTCCCACCTCTCATAAAAAGAGAGTCAAGTGGGGCAGCTAGGTGGTTCAGTGGATAGAGCACCAGCCCTGGAGTCAAGTCACTTAACCCCAATTGCCTACAAAAACAAAGAAGAGAAGAAAGTATCTCCTCCCACATTTTTCTGGGGGCCAAGTTTGGTCATTAAATTTCCACAGTATTCACTTTCAATTGTTTGTTCTTTCCACCGTCATTGTTCTAGTCCTTGTGGATATTGTCTTCCTGGCTGTCCTTACTTCACTTCGTATCAGTTCGTTTTTCTCCATGTCTCCCTTGCTTTTGTATTACAGGATTTATTACTGAAGAATATAAGGGGGCTGCAGGGCATACAGAGCCCCCGTTTCTTTTCCCCTTCCACAGGGAAGGTCTGGGGAACCTAGGGAAAGGTCACTAATGAGAAGCTGGGAATCTCATTAAGGTAGAGACGTGAAGAGAGATGGAACCTCCTTTAGGGAAACTAGATCAGCTGGAAACTGATCAAGGCTACTAAACACAGCTGCTAGAAAAAGCTGAAAAACTGGAGTGCAGAAAGCCAGAAGATTTAACTAGCAGAGAGCTAGAATCATAGGCACCAGAGAAGGTAGTCCAACTTCTGGTTCAAGGTGTGAACCAAGGGGCTGCCCGCCTGTTCTTACACACCTTTAAGATGAGGAAAACACTGCATCCTGGGGGGCGGGTGCCACTGCCTGGACAGGCAGCTCTGATGGTCAGAAAGGTCAGTTTTAGATACAGGAGCGATTGATCTCCCCACACCTTGCACCTCTTGGTCCTGGTAAGGACACAAAGTAAGACTCCACAATCTCAGCTTCTCCAGAGCTATCTTGCTTGCCTGCATTTGAATTCCCAACACTTAGCAGAGACTTGGTACACAGCAAATACGTAGACAATTAGTGCTTTTTTCATTCATTTCTTTCATCTACCTGTTTGCCTGGGCCCTTCACCGCAGGGCAGTTCCTTGAGGCAACTGAAGACTTGGGATTTCCTAGGGATGGGCTGGGCTGGGTTTAGGAATGTCTAGTTCAGGGGTGGGGAACCTCCAGCCCCGAGGCCACATGTGGCCCTCTAGGTCCTCAAGTGTGGCCCTTTGACTGAATCCAAACTTCACAGAACAAATCCCCTTAATAAAAGAGTTTGTTCTGTAAAACTTAGACTCAGTCAAAAGGCAGCACCCAAGGACCTAGAAGGCCACATATGGCCTCGAGGCCTCAGGTTCCCCACCCTTGGAGTTAGTTTCACATCTCATCTCTCTGACGAGGAGGTACTAGGAATTGTCAAATGGGAAAGTAAGAATGGCTGTGGAGGTTTCCCCCAAAGGTTAGAAGAGGGCAACCTCCCCAACATTCAGAGCAGAGACAACCTGCCATTTTATGGACCTCAGAGAGGTCTAACATGCCAAGTAGGTGTTTAGGACTATGGCACTGTCTATGTTCATTACTAACAAAAAAGGTAACTATGTCTGAAGCAAGAATGGACTAGAACAGCTCCTGTGAAGCTAAGGATTCACTCCCTGGCCCCTTACTAAAGGTCAGGTTGGTTCTTAGGTTCCCATGACTGGGTTTGCTTTGAAAATGGTTGGCCTCTGATGCTAGAAGAGCTGCCCACTCAGGAAACTTCTCCTTTTGCGCACATCACTTTAGGACACCACTGGTTCTCCCTTTGACTTCCAATGGATCAGGAAGGGGATTTCTTTCCCTTCTCCTTCCCAACCAGTGGCAGCAGTGGCCCATGGTTGGAGCTCATATCCTCAATGGCATGTGCTCAAGGTGTAGGCTACCATTTCTGCTGGGCAGGGCGGGGGGGGGGGGGAGAGCACTGGAGAAAGAACCAAGGTACTAATCAGGAGTTGCTATGTTGCCTTTGTCCTTTAAGCAAGGAGCCAGAGGGCATGCCTAGGCTCCCTGGGAAGCACTCCAGCCCACCCCCACTATATGTGTTACCCTAGGCTGCATTTCAATGTGTTTCCCATTCTAGGTCCTACATAGAAAGGAAAGAGTCACTACCACAGGCAGCAAAATCACCTATGGCAAACAACTGCAAGTAGGATCACTCCCAAGGCGTTAAAGGCAGAGAGAGAGCATACTAGGCAGCCAGTGTACTCTAGGTCAGGTGAGGCAGCTAGGTACACTGAAAGGAGAACTGAGGCTGGAAGAGGGAGCACCCCCCAACTTTCAGAGTAGAGACAGCCTCCCAGAGGCAAGAGACTGAGCTCTGAACACTAGTGGTGTCACCATGAGCAGCTCACTCAGCTTGAGTCTTACTACCAACCTTCCAAGGCTGCTAGGGGGAACAGTGCTTTATCAATTTCAAAATGTTATGGAAATGTGAGTTGCTTTTATTATTCTAGTCCTGGGTCTCAACAACCCAATGGATCTCAAAGGGCACCCCCTCCAACTGTACAAGAACCTGAGTGTCCAATTCAGTCTCTCCATTCTCCCCCAGTGTCACCAACTGAAACATTCAGTGTGCCATGGTTCCTAACACCAAAGAATAATACTGTTCCATGCGCAAAAATTTTAAAAGGTTCAGGACCACTGTCATAAACACACAGAATGTGCAAACTTAGAGACTTTGGAGAACATAGAAGGAACCTTCATCTAATTCAACATCTCCCACATTTTACAGATGGGGAAACTAAAGCTCGTCCAACTTGTTGGCCTATCCCTTGGCCTGTAGACCACAGTTTCTTCATGTGTAAAGCAGAACAATAATCCTTTCCTTACTTCACCGCAATGCTGTAATAATATTACGCTAGCAGGGGGACAAATTCTACCTAGAATCACAGCTTTAGAGCTAGAAAGGAGAGCAGAGGGCATCTAGGCCGACCCCCCTCATTTTAAAGTTGAGGAAATAAGGCCTACAGAGGTTAAGTGGTGTTCCCAATGTCAGGATAATAGTTGGGAAAATGCTTTGAGACATGGGAATGGCTTTATGTGAGGTAGCAGAGAATGAAAATCAATTTAGCACCAACCACATCATTTGGACCTGCATGTGGCAAAGCACTGTCACAAATTATGGACCAAAATGGCAGCTAGCCTCTTCCCTGGGCCACAAATGGATTTACTTCTGTGCTCTTGAATTTTAGCAAAACTGTAATAACTGCTCTCATTTTTATAGTGCTTAAGGTTAGCAAATGGCTTTCTTCTCTGGAGCCCTGGGAGCAAAGTACAAAAAGCACACTGAAGATGGACTCAAAGGACCTGGGTTTGAAGGCCAGCCAAGCCACTTTCTAACTATGTGACTTTGGATGCGTCTTTTCCCTTCTATAGGCCTCAGCTTCCTTTTATAGAAGAGGAAGAGGGTAGATAAAATGATCTCTAAAGTCCCATCCAGTTCTAATATTCGACGATTCTACTTAGCTCAGCTCACCATTCTAGTGGGCGTTGCCATGGGAACATGAGATACAGACGTAACTATGGCAGCCAAGCAGATTTTTTTTACTGAGAGTTCACAAGATCTGTGGTGTGGACCTTAGGGTTGGAGAAGGATGCAGAGAGTCCCTCTTATTAAAGCCAGGCAGAGGAGCAGAGGCAGACTGGGGTCATGTTTTAATTTATAAAGCCCGATATCTAAGATTAAACCCCCAAAAGCAAGGACATGAGGGTACACTGCCCCACCCCAGGACTCTTCACAGATTATGGATGGGGATGATGGTGGGTGCAAAGGAGAGGGGACTGCCAAGGGGGAAGGGTGGTAAATCAGAGATTCTTAAAAGCGTTTGGGCCTGCTGGGTGAAATTGGCTGGCCAGGCAGTTAGAAGTCTTCGCTTTCCCTCCCCGCCCTGCTCATTATCTGCAGCTTAGCCCCAAACCCCCTCTCCCCAATCATGCCCAGTGGGACAGTGACTTCCTGCTTCCCTTCTCCTCAGTGATGGAAAGGGGGATCGAGAGATGAGGCTATTGTCAGTGCCCACCTGCTAGCCCACTGTGGCTAGGGTCTAAGCTTCTTGCTTCCTGTAACCATTTTAATTCCAATGTCATGTTCATTCATTTGCTATTAAAAAAAAAACCTGTGGCCACTGAACCAGATTAATGTGTTCCTTTTAGGCTCAGGGTGAGATTGAGAGAAAGGAGAGGTCTGTCCCCTAAAGAGACCAGAGACATTTTCCCCTTCAGTGGAGAGTAGTGTGAAAGAGGAGGCCCCTGGAAGCCACAGGAAAAAGAGCTTGTGAATCACCATTATCCTCGAAACCTGCTTAAGAGGCCATTAATGAAAAAGCAGTCATGGAGGAAGGAAAAAAAAAGCCTCACATGAGATGACAGCTGGAGCAATGATGCTACAGCTATTGACTGGCATTAAATCTGTTTGGCTTTGAGATAACTGCTTCTGAAGTAAACCCAGACCCTATCAAACCTCCAATATTCAGTCATTTTTCAGTCATGTCTGACTCTCTGTGACTCCATTTGGAGTTTTCTTGGCAAAGATGCTGGAGTGGTTTGCCATTTTCTTCTCTGGCTCATTTTACAGATGAGGAAACTGAGGCAAACAGGGTGAAGTGACTTACCCAGGGTCATACAGCTAATAAGTGTCTGAGGTCAGATTTGAACTCAAGTCTTCCCGACTCCAGCCCTGGCGCTCTATCCACTGCAGCACCACTTAGCTGCCCTCAAACCTCCAAAGTGAGACTATATTGTTATATCCTGTATCATTTTTATTATTAGACATTAACATCCCCTATTACATATGGGATCCCATCCTCTACCTGTGCAGGTTCTCATTACACATGGAAACTGTCTAGCTATATTATACCCATATTACAGATGCGGAAACTCAGGCTCAGAGTTGAAAGGTGACTTGCCCAGAGTCACACCACGGAGTATCAGAGCCAGAATGCCTGACTCCAACCCTCTTGCCACTTCACCTGATACTGCATCCTTTTGGAATATTAGCTTTTACACAGAGCTTCCCATGATGCTCCTTGCCTCCCTTTTCATAATCCCTAACACAAACTCTCCCATTGAAAGCTTGTTGGGCAAAGCAAGATTTTCCTCTTGTGCTGGTTGTGTTTGGGTACAAATGGAATTGCTAGATAATTTTGCATGACTTTAGGGCTATTAAGAAACTTTGGGAATCATTTTCTCCAAAGGAGAATAAAATTAGGTGAAAGTTGGTGAACTTGCTGACTCAGTTTGCTGATTGTTTCCATCCTGAGGGGGAAAGCCCCAGTTCTGCAAGAACTCTCACAGCCAAACACCAGGCTGGACAAGCTCAAGGATGAGCCACCATGGGAACTGAAGACTCATTTTCCCTGTTCAGTTGTTTGGTGAGTTTTTTTTTTAAGCCAGACAAAAAGGAGGGAACTTCCAGAACCATGATGATATATTAAATTCCATCCTAGGCTCAATAAACTATGACTTATAAGGCTTGTAAAATCTTTACAAGCCTCCTGACAGCTCTGCATGTGCTGATGGAGAGAAGAATGGAACCTTTTGCAGGACATCTGCAAAATCCGGCATCTGGGCTGGAATTCCTCTGTCTGCCCATGATGACAAAACACAGAGGGAGTGAAGGCCAACTGAGGCTGTTTGTGATTGGATGCCATTTTGGGGGAGGGGGGAGGACAATACAAGAGCTGCTTATTTAAAGTGGTGTTTGGTCACTGCCTGCATCTGCAAGATACATTTCCAGCCTCATTGCATGAAAGTGCCTCTCTCCTAATTTTAACCATGCCCAAGCCCCAGGAACGTGTTCAGCAGAGATTGAATTACATTGAGTGTCTACTCCGAAGGCACAAAGTTTCTGGCACCTTCTGACAAAGCCAGACTTGAATAGATTATGTCCACAGCAGGCAGATATCATTATTGTAATCATTTTAACTGGAGTTCATGGTTTGTAAGGGGGGAGGGTGGGAAGGGGAGGAGATGGGACGGATGTTCAGGGAGAAGCAAACAGTTTTCCATTGTCCTGGACAGTTGCAAATCAAAGTGATAGGAACTTTTTCCATATCATGCTGAGTTGTTTCAGCGTCCAAGTGCTTGTAGGGTTTGAATGCTGAGAAGCCTGCTGGCAAAAGGCCTCCCCCTGTACATTTAAAAACACATTCCTTGGATTTCAGAGCTTTGAAACACTTGTTTGCATCCCTGAGATGGAAAGGGGCCTATTTCCTCTCTGGTGGCTGATGTTAACCTATGTGCGTATGTATATGCACACGTACATGCACACACATGCACATACATACACACACACACACACACACACACATACATGCACACACCCCAAGACCAGTCTTCCCATACCCATACTCCAGGAGGGCTGTGATAGAGGCCAATCAGGAAATGAAGAAAAGAGGATATTACTCTTCATTCCCTTCTTTGATTGGTTGGTTGGATTGAGGAACCACCGTCCTCTCTCCTTTCCAGTTTGAGCTCCTCTATATGCGTTGTCTTCCCCTATTAGAATGGAAGCTCCTTGAGAGCAGGAATTGTCTCCTTTTGTATTTGTATCCCGAATGTTTAGCACAATACCTGGCATGTAGTAAACACTTAATATAGAAAGTTCTCATTTTATGTAAATTCGCATCATGCAAATTCAACTTTATGTAAAGAATTCTGAAAGAAATCAGCATTCAAAAAAAAACATCTATGTTAACTTTACTATGCTGGGCTCTTTCTCTCTCTGCTCCTGCTTCTCCCTCAGTTCTCTGTGGTCTCTACCCCCTGCTCTCCCCCTCAAAATAAACCCTCCAAGAGAAAGCAGGAGAACAGATAGGAGGAAAGACTGCCACAGCTGTCCCTACCACCAGATGGGGGCTTGGCTTGAGACCTTTGGCGCCAAGAGAGGAGAACTTTGTCTGTTCTGCCTACCTGGTGGTGTCCTACACGTCTGTCCCTGGGCCAGGCCACATCCCCATCCTCTCCTGCATCCATGCCCCAGCCCTGAGTGTTCTTCCTCCTGCTCTGGATTCTCTGTCCTCAGCTCCATGTCCTTGAACTGTGTGCCTCCTCTGAACCTCCCTCCCTGTTTCCCTCCCTCCCCCATATCTGTCAGCTGGCAAATGTGCATTACATAAAAATCACTTTACGTAGAGGTCTGCTGAACAGTCCACTTATGTAAAGCAAGAACTATCTGTAAACCGTTTGTTTGTTTGTTCATTCATTCATTTATCCCTGAGTGGATTTACCTCTTCTAGGAGTACCCACACAAGCAGAGGTTTGCTGGTTCTCATCTCAAAAGAAAGACAGATTCCTTCCGGAGAGAGGATTTTGTCCACTCTGCATTCCCTCCAATTCTTGATTCCAGGTGAATTCTGCTTAAAATGAGCATCTAAGACAACCCAAGAGACCAAAGATATCCCAGTAATACAGAGTTGGAAAGGTTTAAGAATGAGCACAGCAACTGAGTCATTGCTCAAGTTCTCCATTTCTCACCATGCCAGAACTGAGTAAGAACTTGATCTCTTGGTAAAATACAAACCACAGTTATTAGGGCACTGTTCAGAAATTGCTACAATATAGTTTTGTTGGAGAGACAGTGTGGTATAGTAGGCAGAGACCTGGCCTTAGAGTCAGAAAAAACTGAGTTCAAATTTCGCCACTGATCCACACTAGTAAGTCACTTACCTTCTCAGTACTATAGGCAATCCTGTAAGAGTAAAAGTTGCAGAGAAGATATTGACCTGCATTGCCACATGGAGTTTCCTCATCTGGGAGTTCTCTAAACTAACAAGATCACAGGTCAAGTTACTATCTCCTATCCTTTATGTTTCTGTTCATTCATTTATACAGACCTATATTGTCTCCTGGGCAGCTGGGTGGCACAGTGGATAGAGTGCTGGGCCTAGAATCAGAAAGACTCCTCTTTCCGAGTTCAAATCTGGCCTCAGACACTTACTCTCTGTGTGACCCTGGACAAGTCACTTCACCCTGTTTGCTTCAGTTTCCTCCTCTGTAACATGAGCTGGAGAAGGAAATGGCAAACACTCCAGCATCTTTGCCAAGAAAACCCCAAATGGGGTCACTAAGAGTCAGACACGACTGAAAGAAAAAACAGAATTTTGTCTCCCAGCATAATTAATTTATACTGAATTACTAAAACTCATATTTTACATCAATTTTAAAATTGCAAATGGGTTGCCACACAAACCTCCTCAGTGAAATCTATAACAATGTGAACTAGATAAGTCTAAACATCCACATGGGAAAAAACAAAGGGGATGAAAAGTACATATGGCCCAAATTACTGCATAGAATTAGATGGGCATCCCACTCTTAGTCTACCAGGACACACCTATTGTGCACAGCCACTGAATATGGCTAGTGAGCTGGGTCCAGACTTGAGTAGGGTGAGGAAGGTGGGCTGTGTCACATTTGGAAAACTACACAGTGCCTTCAATGATTCTAAGCTGCTTGCTGCCATGAAACCCAGCTCTTTTTTCATCTATTAAGGTAAAATTTAATAGGAATAAATGAGAAACAGTGTGGTGTAATGAATAGAGCTAGCCTTCAAGGCTTGAAGATATTGTTGCAGTACTACATTGGACTCTTCCTGATGTAATCCTGGCGAGTCACTAAACTTCATTGTGCCGCCCAAACAATTTTCTAAGACTGTAAGTTAGAGAACAGTCTCTGATCAGCACTGGTAGAGGGAATTTTATCACCAAGAGTTCCCTGTACTAATGAAATTACATTTTCATATTTTAAAAAATGTAAAGTCTTACACTCAGCTCAAAATATCAATGTCACAAATCTAATATAAAACTGATCTATTTCATACCAACAGTCTCACAGCAGTGGTAAATGATTGTAAATTGTAGAACATTGTGGTCTTGGAAAAATATAACAGAAATAATACAAAGAGCAATTGACAGGTATAATGTGAGCATAATCAGACTTCTGCATGTTATGGACAATGATATACACAAAATTTCTGTTAAAAACTTTATCAAGGACATGTAGGGCCAGAAAAAAGATGGGGAAGTAGTGTCAAAAATGAACATCCCAAATGGTACGTTGATATCTCCCCTCTCTAGATATTAAAAGAACTAAAGGAAAGTCTTCAGTATTTTAGGAGACTCCTCTATGAAAGAATTATGGCGAGACATAGACAATATTGATAGGATGGGAAAATATAGCACAAAGTGTACTTACACTGATGAAACCGTAGATCCTTCCAAGTGTACCAACCCTGTAAGGTAGGCAGTATTACAGATGAGAAAATTGATGCTGAAAAGTTAAATGAATCCCTCTTACCCATCAAATTGGCTAAAATGACAAAAACAGAAAAGGACAGATGCTGGAGGGGTTGTGGGAAAACAGGTACATGAATGTACTGCTGGTGGAGATCTGAACTACTCAATTCTGGAAAGCAATTTAGAACTGTAGCCAAAAAACTATTAAACCATGTATCCCTTTTGACTCAGAGATATCACTACTAGGTCTATACCCCCAAAGACTTTTTTTTAAAGAAGAAAAGGACCCACATATACAAAAATATTCATAGCAGCTCTTTTGTTAGAAGCAAAAACTGAAAACTGAGGGGATACCCATCAGTTGGGGAATGAATTAACAAGTTATGGAGTATGAATGCAATGGAATGCTGTTGTGCTATAAGAAATGATGAAGGTGATGGTTTCAGGAAAATCTGAGAAGACTTGTATGAACTGATACAAAATCAAGTAAGCAGAACCAGAAGAAATTATACGATAAGAGCAATGGGGCAGCTAGGTGGTGCAGTGGATAGAGTACTGGGCCTGGAGTCAGGGAGACACATCTCCCTGAGTTCAAATCCAGCCTCAGACTTTTACTAGCTGTGTTACCCTGGGCAAGTCACTTCCCCCTGTCTGTCTCAGTTTCCTCATCTGTAAAATGGGCGGGAGGAGGAAATGGCAAATCATTCCAGTATCTTTGCCAAGAAAACCCCAAATGGGGTCAAAAAGAATTGGGTTGGAACATGCCAGCAACAACAAAAGAGAGCAATAGTGTGAAGATACTTTGAAAGACAATAACTGTGATCAACATAATGACCCACCGCAATCCCAAAGGACTCATGATAAAACAAACTATGTATCTTCAGCTAGATAACTGATGGACTCAGGGTGCACACTGAAGCATATTTTCTTCCTTTTTTTATTTTCTTTCTTTTGCATGAATATGGCTAATGCACAAATTTGTTTTTGCATGACTGTACATATATGTAATGGGTTTTGTTTTTCTTGCCTTCTCAGCGGGGAGGGGTAGAAAAGGGGGGGGAATCAGAACTGAAAATAAAAGAATATAGAATTGTTTTAAGTTAGATGAATCTCAGGAGTGGGGGCAGTGCACTGTAGTGGAAGAAGCACTTGGACTGGGGGCCGTAAGACCATAGGCACCTCAGAAACTATCTTGTCCAACCTCTATATTTTACAGATGATGGAAGAATAGATTGTTTTACAGATGCTATAACTAAGGTGGAGGAAGTCTGAGGAATTTACCCATAGTCATATAGTCAGTGTCAGAGGTGGAATTTGAAACCAGGTCGCCTGACTCCAGAGCCAGTTCTTTCAACTGTATCATAATTCCTTCCTGGTCCCATCTGTGCCACTAACTCATTTTATTACCTTAGCCTAGATCCCTATTAGAGCCTCAGTTTCTTCCTAGGTAAAGTGAAGAGGTGGAACTAGATGATTTCTAAAGTCTCTCACAGTTCTGACATTCTATGCCTTGCCGAGAGGCCACCCCATCTTCCCCCCTTAGCTGTACCAAAGTTAGTGCAAGCACAGCTAGGTCCCAATTAGTACAAATCATGCATCCTATGAAGTAGAAATCTGGCCTCAGACAATATACTAGCTGTGTGACCCTTGGACAAGTCACTTAACCCTGTTTACCTCAGTTTCCTCATCTGTAAAATGAGCTGGAGAAGGAAGTGGCAAACCGCTCCAGGATCTCTGCCAAGAAAACCCCAAATGGGCTCACGAAGAGTCGGACACGACTGAAATGACTGAACAACAACAAAATGATGTAGTCCCATGGGTTCCAGTTTGTAAGAGTTGGCATTAGAATATGGTTATCAGTTCTAGCCTAGTGGAAATATGCAGTGTTTCATTTTCCCCAATTTACAGATGAGGAAAATGAGACTGAGGGAAACTAACTTGCCCATGATCAAACGGAAAGTAATGGAGCTTTATTTCTCACCAAGCTGCACTCTGGGCTTATCTATCATGACCCAGAAAGTTCTTCATCCTAGAAGAATAGCCCTGGAATTCACACCTCAGTTCAGCCTCACTCTGATTGCAATGGCTCCTCCATTTTCTGAGGGCACCCAAGCCAGCCACCTCTTAATTTCTCATCAGGCTACAATCTAGACTCCTCCATCTTGTCCTGTGCTGGATACCTTCCCCCTTTCAGCTTCCTTTTCTGTGTTGTCCTCCCCCCCCCCCCCCCCCCCCCGTTAGAATAGAAGCTCCTTGCAGGCAATGTGTCTTACCTATTGCTTGTATTTGTATTCTCAGCCTTAGTATAGTGCTGGGACACAGTAAGCACTTAATAAGTGCTTGTTGACCAAATGAATTCAAAGCCAGGTCTTCTAAGTCCAAAGTACTTTCCATTCTATAAGAACCAGTGTTAGGAATACAGAGTAGGGCCTTTTCACCTGCTAAGAAGGGAAACGAAATCAAAGCCTTCCCTAGATCTACCCTACTCACCCCTCCCACTCTAGAGCCTAGCCAGGGCTTCCTGAAGTTAAATCACCCCCTCGGCCACTCAAACCAAACATTCCTCCACTAGTAAACTCATGCTCCTGAGTGAGCCACCTGCCTCAATGGCCCCTTCTCCCCTAGTGCGATTTATCCTCAGCTTAATATTGAAAACCATTCCCAGGGTAGCCAGAGTTTGAGTTAATTATCCACATTGTTTTACTTCTTCATTTCTAAAAATGAAGTGTCTCTCAGGTAATCACCAGAAGGCTGAGGGATGTGGAAATATCTGAGTAATTGTTCAAATATTTTGCCCTCCTTTTGTGTTCCATGTGTAAAAGCCATCCGTTGCTAAGGCTGCCTCTGTGTTGCTGTAAAACGTGCACCAGGATGTTTTCACCAGAAATATTAGATGCTTCAAAAGTTTCTTTGGAGGCATCCCATTCCAAACAGCTAGAATATAAAATCTCTCCCAATGGATGCATCCTGTAAGTGATTTATCAGGCATGTCTTAATCTACTCAATCACCTAGAGAGCTTTCCAAAGAGTTTGGAAAAGACCATGCAACATCTTGATTGTGTAAACCATCTCCTTCAAGGAAAATGTGTCTAAACAAAGCCAAAGGGGATGGATTAAGGGACTAAACAGAATCATTTTCAGGAGGTCTGGAGCAAGTATCACCCTAGCTCCCAAGGTCTCAGGAGCTCAACTCACTGCGGCTTCCAAGCTCTCAGTTTCCCTTTCTATTGGCAACCCCTATTGTAGATGCTGAGACGTTCTCTGTCTATTGCCTTCTCTGATTCTCTCTGAATGAATCTGAGCAAAAACATCCCATTATTCTTTACTTCCTAGAATCTCAGAGCCAGAAGGGACCTCAGAAGCCATCTAGTCCAATCCATACCTGACTGAGAATCCCCTCTACAATATACCCAACAAATAGATAGATGACTATCTAGCCTCTGATAGAACGCTCCTTCCCTAGGCCTCCTGGTACATTTGAGGATAGCTCTATTAGGAAGATTTTCCAACAAAAAACAAAACCTTGCCTCTTTCCAATGACCACCCATTTCTTCCAGTTCTCCTTAGGGCCACACTGAATAAGTAAATCCTTCTTCCATGCATCTGGCATTTAAATACTTGAAGACAGCCATTACCACCACCAAATTTGCTTCTCCAGGCTACATATCAGTCGATCAATCAATGAAGCATCTGTTAAGCAACATGCTCTATGCTAGGTGTTAGGACTACACAAACAAAAATGAAATGTTCCCTGAAACTCAAGGAGTTCACATTCTTTTGGGGGAAATACCATGTACACACATAAGCATATGCAAAATACTTTCAGTTCCTTCAACAGCACAATCTCAAGACCCCTCACCCTCTGGTTGAGCTTAGCCAAAAAACCAAGAAGCAATCTGCTACCTATGGGACCCAGGGTAAGCTTTAAACTCCAACAAATCCACATTTGTTAGGTAATAAGGACCCAAGGCAAGAATCTGCATCCAGTCATTGGTAACTTGCTATGTAAGCAAAGACCATGTTGATCTCAGACCCACAACTCCCTTCTGTTCTCCTGATTCTCTCTGGGTGACTTGAGACATTTATACATGGCAAATCATATGGAGATCTCTACCTCCTAGGCACAAAGCCATGTGGGTAGGAGATGGTCTGGCCATGGAGAGAAGGGTGCCAAGTGGGCTCCCAAAAAAGGTAGGATTAAAAGCAATCCAATTTCTCCAGAGCCGTTCACAAAAAGGCATTTGACTTAGCAGAACAAAACATTACATTAAGGCTCTCCTCCAATAAGGAGTCATGCATATGTCAAAATCATAATCCAGTTATCATGTGTTTCCCCACCACCAATTTTAGTTTTTCCAGGCCAATTATAGATCAATTAACAACCATCTGCTACCATGTGCAGGGCACTGCACACTGAATATACAAAGACAAAAATGAAACAGGCCCTGCCCTTGAGGAGCTTACATTCCTTTGGGGGAAATAATGGATTTTTGTCTTTCCATATCCATCCTTTATTTCCCTCCTGTGTTTGGGCAGTGTTCCCCAAAGAGATGACAGGTAGTTCCCCTTGGCGGGATGTACTTCTCTAGTATATTACAACTCAGAAGAAACCAACACTTCGGGAATTGGGAAGAGAATGAGAAAGAAAGAGATATTTACTCATTCTAGATACTAGGACTCTGTTCTGTACATGGAGTCAGAGGTCTTGGGTTCAAATTCTCTCTCTGTCACTTATTACTTTTGTGACCTCGGGCAAGTCAATTTCCTCATCTATAAAACAAATAAACAAACAAACAAACAAACAAAAACAAATAAGGGCAGCTAGGTGGCTCAGTGGATAGAGCACTGGACCTGGAGTCAAGAGGACCTGAGTTCAAATCCAGCCTCAGACACTTGACACTAGCTATAAAACATGAGGTTTGGATTAGACGATAACCTCTAAGTTCTATTCTAGATCCTAAGACCTGATGTACTAAGATTGCATTTGTAGACAGTGTAGTCTCAGGACAATAATTATTTCCAATCATATGATTTTTACAGCAGATTTACCTTGCTAATTACTTTTGCTTAGGCTCATGCTGAAATCCTGTGAGCTCATACCTCTGAGCTCTGGCAACTAAGTGGCATAGTGGATAGTAGAGTGCTGGGCCTGGAGTCAGGAAGATCTGAGCTCAAATTTGGTCTGAGATACTTCCTAGCTGTGTGACCCTGGGCAAGTCATTTCACCTCTGCCTGCCCCAGTTTCTTCAACTGTAAAATGGGGATAAGATTAGCATCAACCTCTTGGGATTGCTATGAAGATCAAATTAAATAATATCTTTATAGTGCTTAGCACAATGCTTGACATATAGTAAGCACTATGTAAATGTTAGCTATTATTATTATTATTATTATCATCTCAGAGGCAGGAAGTAAAAAAATATATGTGTGGATGGACTAGGCAGAAGGTGTATGTGAGTTTCAATTTTGTTGCAGATAGACATACACACACGCACACTTACTTCCCATTTTGGACAGATGAGAATGGGCACTTCAAATATGGTGATGATATCGTGATCCAGATTTCCATTCCTCCAAGTCTTAGCAATCAACAATCTTGATGAGTTCCTGTGGCCAATAGAACTCATGCCCTAGGAGCCAACCATCCTAGACTGAGCAATTCTGCAATCAGTTAGTCTGGTCTTTGGACAGTAGTAATGGAGTGCATGGTCAGGCCCCCCACTTGCTGTTTTTCTGACTTAGTAAGATCTGCAGGAGTTCTCATGCTGCTGGCATGACCTTGCAGAGCCCAGGATCATTTCCACAGCAGGAAACTGCACTGGAGGAGGATGTTAGTGGAGGAAGAGGTGACAGTGTCCAACAAGGTCTTACGGTTATGGAATAGGTCAGTGTTCAAGGTCAAAGGCATTCACTGTGTAAGAAAAGAATTTTCCATTAAATCCAAAGGCAGAGAAGAAACCATTTAGCTGCAGAAAATGCTGCAAAGACAGAGTAGAAACTTGAGGATACTTACATATCTGATGTGGAACCAATTCTGGCTGACCATAGAAAGCCCCACCACCTGTCACTGGGCAGAGAAGCAGGTAATAACTCCTGTAACCATAAGACAAGCTAGAATGAGACATCTTAATGCTGCAGATACAAACAAAGTGCCTAAGTGAGGTTGGAAGGGATGAGAGACTTCATGAATGTACATCCAAAGCTTCATAGAGCTCTCAGTTCACCTCCCCCCACTACAATCCAACCCTCTGTCCTGGTCCTCCTGCCCTCGTCTTCACCACCACCACCCCTCACCCCCAGAATAGAAGGCCCCCCTCCACAGGAAGAGGAATGAGCAGCAGTAGCACAGCTTGGGAGGAAACTTTGAAGAGGCCCTAAAGACAACAATAGTCTTAATTTGATTTTGAATTCTGGGGCAGATTAACTCTGCAAGTGTTCTGGCTAAGCTCTACCTACTGGAGTTCATCATAACAATTCTCCTCTTATTGTACTGGCTGCCAAATCCCAGGCATCCAGGCTCTGTTCTTCAGATGCATGTCCACATGGGACTCACCTGAGCCCTGCTCGAGACTCCTCTGGAATGACGCAACCCAATGCATCTACTGCCTGATCCATTTCACTCACCACTTGGCCCATTTCATTGGAATATCTGCTCTACTATCAAAAATTCCACCTAACTTTCCAACCAGCAGTCCTAGTTGAAGTGAAAAGAAGGGTGGGTATGTATACTCCTCTCAGAGGTGGAGGGCTGCCTCTTCCACACATTTATTCTGGCAGCTTCCTTCAGTGACCTTTATTTTTTGGAGATCCATGCAATCCATGTATAACATCCCCCTTCCCCCAACCTTCCTTAGACCATGTTCAGCTAGCATTCCAGGCAACCACATGGAAGCTTGGGTTGGGCTTGCTTCTGGGCAGATTTGATAAACCAACCTTTCCCCCCATTTTAGAGCAGCCACAATATTCTCTGCCTAGTCCGAATCCAACATATGGAGGCTCAGTGAACCTTCTTCCAGTCTCAGGTGACTGAGGGGTTGATAGTAAGGAATGACAAAAAGTCTCCTGGTTGGCTGAGGAACCAGAAGGACTGATTATGTAGGAGAGACTGAGCCAGAGCCAAGGATGCACGCAAAAGTTTCTAGGAGAAGATGTCTCTTTCTGTCTTCCCTGGCAGTTTTTGAATGAAAAAGATTGTTGTGAGCTGCTGGGTCGGGGAGGGGTGACAGCAAATTGTATTTCCCCACCTGGCAGCCATGTGTCCATGAATGCATGGTGACTATTTCCTTCTGTGTTTATTCTTTTCTGCTATTAAGAATGAGTATTGTGAGATGGGGGCACCCAGGTAGAGACTGGAAGGTCCATCAAAGCCATAAGAAGATCCTCTCACCAGCAGCCAGAGTTGGTAGCCTCAGTAACCAAGTCAAGAGCCAGAACAGCAGCTGAACAAATTGATAACTCAGCCCTGATTGGCCCATCCATGAAGATTCTGGGCTCGACAAGGAGCCAGACCAGCAGTGAAGGGGAATGGTTTGCCCTGAAGTAGACTTTATGGGGACTCTTCAAAGAGAAAAAAGGCCTCCCAAGGCCAGGAGTCATGAGGTACTCCTTAGGCTCATGGATTCTCTACACATGTGTCTGACTGCTTTCCTACTTTAAATTTGAACCCACTCTCCCCAGGGACTCTGCATGTGTGTATGTTAAGGAGATTATTTTTTAACTATTGTTGCTACATATTCTCAGTAAATATACATGGATTGCATGGATCTCCAAAAAAAATGAAGGTCATTGAAAGAAGCTCTTAAAGGAAATGTGTGGAAGAGGCAGCCCTCTGCCTCTGAAAGAAGTATATCCACTCTTCCTCCTCACTTCAGCTGGGGCTACTGATTTTGTACACTGGGTTGGGGCTCATGAGCAGCAGTATTTGGAAAGCCCCACCTCCTCAAGGTTACCAAATGATAGAAACTTGAGAGCAGACATAGTCAATGGGACTCTGAGAACCTGGGCCACCAGTGTGAGAGGGAGTTGGGGAAACAGCCCAGAAAGCACATAAAATAACCTCCTCACCACATCATTTGCTCAACTTTCTCAAAGATTTTAGGATCTGGCTCATGGTTTTCTTCTCATTCTTGCAAAGGCTAAACCCTGACTCGCATTTTTCTACCTCTTCCTCAAGACTTTGTTCCAGTAACCATCCCCTCTCTTTCTTGCATCATCAAGCTCTACCTCCCCACTTGTTCCTTCCCATCTTCTTCCAAATAGGTTTGGGTCTCCCCAGTCTAAAAAGGGAAAAAGGCCTTCCTTTGACCCTTCATTCGCATCCATTCATCTACCGTTACCTCTTTTCCCTCCATTCATTGCTAAACTTGCTTTAGATTCTCCTCTATTACTGTATATAATGTTTTAAACACAAAAAGATTCAAATATAATGAATAGTATCACTTCAGGTTCTTCCACAAAGTACTCAATCTCTAAATGCACATAGAGTAGGTTCACCCTGAAGGGAGGGTCTCACCCGAAGAGGATAGAGGGAAAGCATGTTGGTATTGATCTCTCTGGCTCATTGTCCGTACCCCAGAATAACTGGTGAATTCTCTCAAACAAGACTTAGATGTGCCTTTTATATAGGGTCTTTCTAAAAAGTGTGTAACAGGGAAAGGTACTTTGTACATATGGGAATCAGGTATAAGACAGTAGTTTATTTCATCGACTACAGAAAATTATTAAAACAAAAAAAGACATATAATCACACACGAACAAATATGGAAACAAAACAATGATCCATCATATACATTATATTCTCCTGAAGAATAAAGACAACTTTATGGGACTGCTGAAATAGTATTTCACTTTCATATCTGACCTGTACCATCTAAGCAACTCACAAGGTCCACATCTGGCTAGCCAGGGCATGACTTGGGCTTTCTTAAGGTCACTAACCACTGGCCTGTGCTTATAGAACAAAACAGAGGTCAGTGGCCAAGGATGTAGGCTCCCCTGGACAAGTGCATGTGCTCTCTGCTCTGTACTTATAGCCACTGTGGGCACTTAGGGAGGGCAGAAGGAAGAGAAATCCCCTCTCTTCCCACACATTGATACAAGTCTAAAGTAGAGGAAATACTGGAAGAATTCCAGAAGAGAAAGTCCAAACTGTTTCTCCTCAGTGCCTCTTTTAGCCCACCAAGTAGGCAGCTCCTCCTTACTCTATAATATGTAAGGGAATGGTCCTTGAAAACCCAGTACCTGATCCCAGAAAAGGGAGTGACCCTGTATTAAATTAGCTATTAAAGATGTTGCCACTCCAGATGACCCCAATGATAGTCCATACCTCAGGATGACCTTTCAAAGTCAGTTCACCAAGTACAGAGAGGCAAAGTAAGAACTTGAACTCAAGCCCTGTGACTCCAAATCATGGGTTCGTCTCATCGTACCATGCCATTGATTAGTAGTGGATGCCTTCACAACGTCCCTATGTATTCTTCAAACCTCTGGTGATCTGGTACCTATTCCCAATGCTTTATTGAAACGACCATCTCAAGGTCCTCTTATCTTCTTTCTCTCGAAGCCAATGGTCTCTGTGTCTTATCCACTACTCTCTCCCTGTTCATCTTCAGAGATGTCCCCCTCTCCTGTTCTCTCCCTACCTCTCTAACCACTCCTCCGCCTCCTTCACTTATCCCTCATTTTCACAACTGCTTAACGTGAGAGCTCCCCAAAAAGCTATGCTCAACTCCCTTCTCTCTTTACACTCTCTTCCTTGGCAATCTCATTCATCCCTATACCTCATGTAAGCTCCTAGAAGGCAGGAACTGTCTCACTTCTCTATTTGTATCCCCAGTACCTGGTACCCAGTAGATGCTTAAAAATTGCTTGATAGATGATTTCTTTTATGTCAGAGGCAATTGAAGTCACAGGGTCACACAGCTAGTAAGTGTCAAGTGTCTGAGGTTGGATGGATAACTTTTAAACAGAGATCTCTACCCTTC
The DNA here is from genome assembly GCF_900497805.2 of Vombatus ursinus. NCBI lineage: Eukaryota > Metazoa > Chordata > Mammalia > Diprotodontia > Vombatidae > Vombatus > Vombatus ursinus. The sequence continues at coordinate 2,543,841 of NW_020954930.1, forward strand.
ACCTCTCTTCCCATCTGCAGAGCTGCATCTCCAGCACCCCTTAGGTTCCCTCAGCCTAAATGTTGTACCAGCCCCACCAATTAATTCCCTATGTTCAAAACTAAGCTCTGTGTCTTTCCCCCTAACAGAACTCCTTCTGCATGAGACAGTGCCATTCACAAAGTCTCTGCAACTTTGGCCTTGTCTTTGACTCTTATTTCTTCCTCACCTCTCACAGCTGATAACATGCCATGATCTGTCAATTCCATGACTACAACATCTCTCAAATCCATCCCGGTCTCTTTGCCACCTCCCCAGGACAGGCCTTTACTCACTACCTTCTGCCTGGGCTATAACAAAAGCCTTCTAACAGGTCTTCCTACTTGTACCCTTCTATCTGTCCTTTACACCACTGGTAAACTCATCTTTCTTATGGCTATATCTATTCATGCCAGTCTTCTAGACCAATGGTCTACAAACTGGGGCATGACCTCAAGAGGAATGTGGTATGACACCAAGGGGTATGTGATCAACCAATCAGAGAGGAGGAAAATGAGTTGCATCCTATGCTCCCCACAACAGCCTGGTCTCCAGCACAACCACACTCATCCTTAATCCATTGTTCCCCAACATTGCCCCAACTCCATCCCATCCTACTGTTGTGGAAGTTCCTAACCTTCCCCTTTCTGAGCCAGTCTTGAGCCACTCAGGGGAGTTATAACTTAACCTCAACCCAGGCTTCACAGCAGCAGTTATGCAAATATCATTGAGAAAATCCTGCTCCCCCTCTCCTCCACCTGGAAAAAAAGAAAATCTGCTAATGGGATGTGTGATCAGAAAAGTATGGACCTACTGCTCAAGACTTTAGGAGGCTGGACTCTAAGGTCCCTTCCCATGCTAGATCTATGAGTCTGTGATAGTGTAGGACTGGCCCTGTGATTTCACTGGGGACAGGGAAGTCCCAGGTGAGGAAACCAAAGCAGATTGGCACCTTCTCTGCAACTTCAATTCTTAGACAGTTGCCCAGAACACTGAGATGTTGAATAACTTGGCTAGGGTCACACAGCCAGGATGTATTGGAGGCAAAACTTGAACCCAGGCCTTCCTGGCTTCAAGGTCAGCTCTCTATCCATGACACTGTGCTCTCTTTCCATACCTCTAACACACTATTCAAAAATCTTCAGTAAGTCACTATAAGCCTACTAGTAAAATATAGACATCTTTGCCTGACATTCACAGCCCTCTATAATCAGATGTCTACCTACTTTTCCAGCCTTACCTCACATTACTCCCTCCACACACATTATACTCTGGCCAAACTGGTTTACTCTCTGCCACCACCAGCACCATGCCCAGCCATTGTCCATGCTGTTTCTTATGCTAGGGATTCCCTCCCAGCCTTCATCCTGGCAGTGCCATCCAGCCTCCCTTGAGACATCACATGGCATTTTGTTTTGTATTCCTCTATTGCATATGATGTATATTATCATTATATGTGATACTATCTTAAAACAGGCTTCAGAAGGGCAAGAACCATGGCGGATCTAAGCTCTGTCTCTCCCCAGTGCCTAGTGAGGTGCTCCACAAACAGAATGTGCTTAATAAATGTCTGTTGTACTTGGATTTCCCAAGTAGCAAAAATTCCTGACTGGTCATCAGCATACCAAGGAGTTGTCTCTGGCTGAGGCTTATGCTATTTGAAGAGTGGCAGGAAGAGCTAAGCCTGGAAGCAAGGTTGATGCCAGCCTTGAGAGTGCTTTTGACGCCTCTGAAGCCCTTAGAAAAATATTATTGTTAATATCCACTATAATAATTTCTATGTGCAACTTGAATTCTAGTAACATCTTCCATTGTTACCGAATGAGAAAATGATTTCTATTGAATACTGAGTTCCACATTCAAGAAAGTACATTCATTAAAGGGGCCGAGAGAGAGAGACAAGACAGCTTGCTGGGGGTTAATTGGGGCTGATTAGAACATTGAACTCTCAGGTTTAAATGATTGGTTTGAACCTAGCCTTAGATCAATTAGGGAATCATTATCATCTAATCACTTTAAAGTGAATAATTTCCATCTCTTTTCTTTTAGATTTAGCCGCCTCACAATGCTGCCCTATCCCCCCCTTAAAAATAATAACCAACATTCATTTGAATACATTCAATTTTAATTTAAATGTTTACAAAGAACTTTATCCTTTGGAAGCATAGGTTTTCTAAGTCCAAAAACTAAAGATAGTTTTAGTAGCTCCTTCCTTTATAACCGGCACCCCGCCCCAGGCCTCCGTACCAGGCCACACTGCCTTGGTCGTCATGCCAACGGGAGGAGCTGCTCTCCCAGCTCCAGCGAGACACGTAATCAGTGGGCTCTCCACCTCAATGGCAGTCTTAGGCATATTTGCAGCTTTCAGTTAATGATCTTGCTCTTGGTAGAACAAAAGGCTAGCCAGATGTTTCTCTGACATGATGTTGTTTTGAAGAATCTGGGTTCAAATTTCAGCCCAGTTAGCTCAGCCCCAATTAATCTGTTGACCAGAGTTTATTAAGTTCAGGGAACTAGTAGTGCCTTGCACACGGTAGGTGCTTAATCATTGTTTGTTAAATTGACAAACAGGTACTGTGATTGTATTTTCCAAATTCCAAATTGGCACACACAATCATATAAAAGATATTCCTTTTGTAAAATCTCATTAAAAGTACACTTCCTTTTCTTGAAACACTGTCTCAGAAACTCCAGGACTTTATCAACAGAGTTTTTGTTTTGTGCCAAAGCTTTAGAATATTATTTGCAAAAGCCTTCTTGTTTCCTTCTCTCAAGCCTTCATCAAGGTTACCTCAATACATGTGTAAATTATTCTCATAAAGAAAAGAGGCATATGGGTCAGTAGTTAATGATGTTTTAATTACCTTTTTCAGTAGTGATATTGCCTCTTTTCCAATCATTAGATACTCTTTTTTTTAGATATATCTTGAGACTCAATCCCTCCACACCCTCAAAATTGTATCACTTTCAGCAGAAAGATCTCCTCTGTGAAAATTCAGTCTAATCCAGCCGTTTTCTTTCATATAATTTCTACTTATTCATATAGCACAGGGCTGGTGGTGTTAGAGTGAATGAGGCAGTTCTACTGTCATTTCTGAAGAAAGGAATTTGCTTGCTATAGAAATTCTTGACAGATCTTTTCCATTTCTGATTGTTTGTGGTCTTCCTTTCAGTTTCATCCTTAATGTATTTGGGATGATCAGAGTCCGATTAGGTCTCTCACCAAACTTTCAATAAACATTTTTCTTCAACTGCTCCTCACTGTTTTATGAAATAACACTCTTTGCAATCTTCCACCATAACCTCCATTACATGTTACAAACTTTGCTAAATCAGTGACTGCCATACATCTCTGCACTTTTCAAGGAGATCAAATGTTTGCCAGCAAAGACAGTGTCTAGGGTTCTTTTGGTTTCCCCATTATGACAATTGATTTATATCAGGTTAGAGTTGCCTGGATTACATGCCATAACTTTTCATTTTTATTTATTTTTTCACATTTGGTATTGATATTTGGTCTTTAATCTAACAAGGCAACGAAATGATCTGACTTGTATACCGATTCAGAGACGACTACCACACTTATAACTAGTCATTTCTTGTTAGGATATAATCAGATTCATTTTTTGTGATGTTAGTGTTTTCCATGTCTCATGCCTCCCACCTCACTCCATAAGAGTGCATTATGATATATGTTTGTGACTTCTCTGTCCTCTATAAACCTTTGGCCTCTTTCAATTTCTTAATCTTGAACCATATTTTCCAACGTATTTTTTTGCCTCCCTTGCCTGTGCCCTCCTTCCTATTGAAGTCACCTGAGTATTAAAGTATCTGTTGATTTCCTTTGGAGGGTCTTGGTGACATTCTCTACTACTTGATTCTTTGCAACAGACACTGGTACATAAACTGCACTTATCTTAAGGGTGGCCTTTTAACAGATGTTCATACTGAACACCTCATTAGGAGATGACTGAGTGGATGTGAAATTATGTTTCTTATTGCCCAAGGAGCATGAGAAAATCTCACCTGCCTCTCCAAGGAAGACCAGTGATTCCTTCTTTCCGTTTAACTTTGCCTTCCTTTTTACTTCCTAGCTTCATTTAGAACAAAAATGGCCATACTGATATGATTTTGTTCCTCCAGTAGTAAGTTGACTCAGTCACTGGATGAGGAGCTCATATTTAGAGTACCAACAGTTAAGTTACTGTACGTAGACAGTCCAAGGACTGTGCAGTTCTAAACATCCCCTCTCCCCTTTTTCAGCTACTCTATCACCATCACTGCAAAAGGGGAAGGGGGGGGGGAAGCACATACTCAAGGGCCATTTTGTATTTGTCTTTGTTTTCAGGGGTTGCCATGGCCCAAGAATTCCTCAGCAAATGACCGCCCCAGTGACAGGGAGCCTCCCTGTACTTTGCCTGGCTGGGCCTCGGGAAGCAGATTCAGTCTGTTGCCAGGACCATATCGGAAGCCTTATAGCATGGTAGGACCAGCCAGAGCTTGTGCCCAGCTGGCATTGCCCTTGCAAACCACAGGGTTACCTCCATACCACAATGTGCCCCTGAAAGAAGACTTTGGTGAGAAACAACTTTCAAACTTCTTTTTTAAATTGTGCCTTAAAGAAGGTGATTTCTAATTCCCTTGGTCCTTGGGTTTCCATGAGGAGGAGAGACAGCCTGCATTCACCAGTTCCATTGTACTGTATCTGCTTTGTTTCTAGATTCAGCTACAGCAGGGCTTCTATTACTCAAATGGGGTAAATAAAGAAAAAGACGAGAGGAATTGGTGGGGGGGCCATCTTTTTTGTCCCTTTTCAGATGTGACTGCTAGAAACACAGAGGAATAGTAATAACAATAATAATATGAATAGCTCCCATTTCTATAGGGCTTTAACCAGCCGATAATTTGCCATGTGGCTTCTGTGACTAAGGCATTTTAATCGGGTAACCAAACCTGAAAGGGATAAGTCTGAGTTAGGAGTCTCCAGACACAGGCAAGCTAAACCAGAAGGTGAACCCTGGGGAGTACAGTGGAAAGCACCAGGAACAAAATATCAACAAGAAGACAAAAGGTCCCCCCAGCTCAAAAAACCCACTGTTCAGCTCTGCAGGCTGAAGTAATGAGGGAATGGCCCCTATGAAAATTCAGCAGTCTTCTGATTGCTGCGGCTTCCCTCAGTTCATTTTAAAGGAAAAGTTCAAAGTCTGCCTTCTGTTGCTGTCAGACATACTTTTCACACCTTCAAGGAAGGGAGCTCAAAATTGGTTTTGAAGTATCTTGCAGACTGAGACCGTTGCTTTTAACCACTTGAGTCTGCGCTTTTTAACAATTAGCTACTTATTTAAGAGTGTAGGGAGAGAACGGTCCCTGTGAACCCCATCCCCACCCCCAAGAAAGTGAAATGGTGTTTTCTCCTTTCGAATTCTGGAGGCTACTTCAATGAGTATGGTCAAGATTACTCTGAAAGAAAAGATTTTTCTCTACCCTAGGCCAAATCCAGAGACTAATACAATCAGCCGTCTTTGGTGATTGTTCTAAACTAAGGGTTCCAAACCTAGGGTCTGCACGTTGTTTTTTGTTTTTGTTTTTGTTTTTTTTTCATATTTTGATAACAGCATTTCAATATAATTGATTCTTCAATATATTCTTCAATATAATTGGATTCTTTTATAATCCTATAGATTTTATTTTATGCATTTTAAAACCTGATTCTGAAAAGGGGTCCCTAGGTTTGGCTGTACTGCCAGAGGAGTCTGAGAAACAAAGGTTGAGAATCCCTGATCCAAACATACTGAAAGAGAAGACTGGAGCCCCATTAGCAATGAAAGTTAAGTCATATTGGGCTCAGGAGAAGGAACATGTGTATACATATATACATATACATACACACGCACACACATTTAACATATAAAAAGGCAGCATAGTGTAGTGGAGAGAGCACTAAATTCTGAGTCAAAAAACTAGGTTCAAATCCTGGCTCTCCTACTTACTAGCTGTGTGGCCAATGGCAAATCTCTTTCCTTCCCTGGCATTCAGTTTCTTCATCTACAAAATGGGGAAGAGGATATTGAACTAGATGACTTCTGAGGTCCCTTCTACCTTGAAATCCTATGATACTAAAAATAAATATGTGTGTATAATTTATTTTAAGTTACGAAAATGTCCTCTTGCCCTATACATCTGCCACTATTTCATGGGAAAGCTCTTATTTATTTTATACAGAGAATCTGATTTATCCAAATCTGTTACCAGGTGATGAAATAGACACTAGTCTTGAATAGTTTCCGATTCCACAGAATCACAAGAACTTGGATTTAGAACTTAAGGAATCTGAGAGGTTATCCAGTCCAGAGGTGCTAAACCTGAAGCTGGCAGGCAGCCTACATGCAGCCCACAGCATTCCCAAATGTGGCCCAGACCTGATTAAAATGTAGATCCTATCTGATTGTAATGTGTCACTATATTAATTTTTCAAAAAGAAATGCATAAACATGCATGGTTTTCTAAATCAATATGTGGTTCACAGAGATCTTTATTTAGGGCTTAGTGGCCCCTGTTGCTTTTTTAATTTGACCCCACTTAGTGCGACTCCCTCCTTTTACAGGTGAGGAACCTCAGCAGAGAAATGTGAAGGTACTTCCTCCAAATCTTGTAGGATATAAGTAGCTGAACCAGGATTAGAACCCAGGACCCTTTGACTCCACATCCAGTGGTCATCCCACTGCATTTTGAACATTAGCTTTAGAAGTGTAGAATGTCTGTCCAATAAGCTGTAGCATGGTGGAACTCGAGTCTTGCCCTTGATCCATACTGGCTGTGTGACTTTGGGCAAGGCACTTCTCCTCTGTCTGCCTCAGTTTCCTCATCTGTAAAATATGGATAATAACAGCACCTACCTGCCAGGGTTGTCATGGAGATCAAATGAGATAATATAAGTAAAGTGCTTTGCAAATCTTAAAGTGATATATAAATACTAGCTAGCTAATGTCATCTCTCAGTGCCTGGAGCGACTCTCGAAGACTAGAAGTTACAGGTGACTTGATGGTGGAAGAAGTTTCCATAGCAAGGGTTCCACCCACAGATAAAGTCACAAAATGTAAAGACTGTAGCATGTAGAGAGCACTGTAAGGTGTGAAGGAAACCATGTGGATCTGTTCCAAACGCCTGTCTCCTGTTATATTGATTGTTCTCTGCCTTAATTATGCTGACTGAAGAAACCACCCATGTGGCATCTTTGAACCTCACTACTTTGAATAAACTGTGATTTAATTCATGGACATATTTCAACTGCTAATACCAAATTGTAATTAATCCAGTATGACAAATATCTATTGATCACTTCCATGGGTGAGGTGATTAATTGTTAAGGACCTTATTTGCAAGGTGTCTCCCCATTAGATTGTGAACTCCCTGAAAGCAAGGACTGTTTTGGCCTTTCTTTGTATCCTCAGGTCTTAGTAGGATGCCTGCCACACAAGAGATGCTTAATAAATGCTTGCTGACTTGACTATGCTAGGCACTGGAGATACAACCTGTGTGAGGCTTTGGGAATGAATGAGATTGCAGAGAGGAGCCACACAGAACCAATGGTCATTTTGTATTTTAATCTGTCTCATGATTTTGCACTATTTCACAAACCCACCACAAAAGGTCTTCTATCCTTATTATGGCGTAGAGTATTTCTGAAGGCTCTGCTAGTTTTACTTATGTATTTACAAGCTCTGGCAGCTTCTCGCAAGCTAGGAAGTCTTTGACTTTGGCTCCAGCCACAGACTGGATATCTCTTGTATGTTGCCCAATGTAGCTAAACAGGGAGAGGCTTGTCCCCAGGCAGCTGGCCACTGGGTGGTGATTGTTTGGGCCACGACATCTAATGCCTTCTAGATGTTCCTTAAAAAGCAGTGAATATCTCATTTAATCCCCACAACAATCCTGGGAGATAGATGCTATTATTATCCCCATTTTACATATAAGGAAACTGAGGAAGAGAGAGATTAAATGACTTCCTCAAGGTTACACAGACAATACTTTAAGAATCCATGACTTCATCATTGTGAGCAGGCCCTCCTCTGATGAAGATTTGGACCCCTCTATGCTGTAGTACATGTTCTTCGTGAGTAGCTACGGCCAAAGCATTTGTATCCCCTCACAGCCGGCCCAACAATGAGCCTGTCTGCACTTAGCTGAGCATATCCTGAGACAGCAGAGAAGCTTTTTCAGGCTGTGTGAGCTTGCATTCCTCTGCTGTCACCTTTAAAAACCCAAGATCATGTCTTCAATCCAATGAAGCAGTAGAGAAAGAGTAAGAGTGTTCTCTGCAAGTGAAACATTCCAAATAAACATTTCCTTCGATGTCATGGGAAAAGCATTAGACAGAAAGTCAGGAGACCTAAGGACTAACCGTCGGGCCTATTTCCTCTTGTATAAAATAAGATGGTTGGACCAAATGAGCACTCAGCTCCTTTCCAGCTCTAACAGCATTCCTGCATGTAGGCAAGGCAAATAACATTCCCATTTGAAAGTTCAGAAAGCTTTGTAGTATAATTTGATATCTAGTACTGGTGGGCTTCCTTCTTTCCCATGTCTTATGATTACTGGCAACTGATTAGATATGGGGTGGGGATTGGTATGGTAATAAGTGAGTATGAAGGGTCAGGAGTGACTTCCAGATTGCTAATGTGGGTAAATAGAAGGATAGTGAATCAAAAATGGATCAAAACAGATCTTCGTTTCTGCTCCTCAGTTGTTCAGTATAGTCTAAGAACTCAAGAAAAGTAATGAAAGAAAAGGAATAATTAAAATGATTGGGTACTGGTTAAAAAATAGAGGCCAATCAATGGACCCTACTAATTACACAACATACAAAAGCCAACAAGCACAGTATCTTAGTGATTGATAAATCTAGCTATTAGGGTAAAACTCACTATTTGACAAAAACTTCTAGGAAAACCAAAAAGCTATTTGACAGAAATTAGATATAGACCAGTATATTATAACATATCAAGATAAGCTCCAGATGGATACGAGTTACACATAAAATCATAAGCAAATGATCACAAATATTAGAGAAGCAAGGAAGAAATTATTTTCTAGATAGATGGATAGGGGGAGAGTTTATGGCCAATAAAGGATAAAGAGGGTCACAGAAGATAAGGTGGATAATTTTGATTATATTAAATTTAGGAGTCTTGGCACAAGATCCCAACTTTTGGGACAAGAACTCACTATTTGACAAAAACTTCTGGGAAAACTGAAAAGTAGTTTAGCAGAAACTAGGTATAGATAAATATTTCACACCGTATACCAAGATAAGATCAAAATGGGTACATGATTTAGAAATAAGGGGTGATACCATAAGCAAATTAGAGGAGCATGGAATAGTTTATCTGTCAGATCTATGAATAAGGGGAAAATGTATGACCAAACAAGAGACAGAGAGCATTATGGGATGTAAAATGGATAATTTTGGTTACATTAAATTAAAAAGGTTTTACACACACACACACACACACACACACACACACACACACACACCAATGCAGCCAAGATTAAAAGGAAAGCAGAAAACTGGGAGGAAAATTTACAGCAAATTTCTCTGATAAAAGCCTCATTTCTCAAATATACAGAGAACTGAGTTAAATTTATAAGAATGTGAGTCATTCTACAATTGATAAATGGTCAAAAGATACGAACAGACAGTTTTCAAAAGAGGAAATCCAAGCTATCACCCATCAACATATGAAAAAATGCTCCAAATCACTAAAAATTTGAGAAATGCAAAATAAAACAATTCTTAGGTTCCTCCTCATACTCATTAAAGCAACTGTGTGACTTTCCATTTCATAGACATCAGATCGGCAAAGTTGACAAAAGGCAAAATGACATATGTTGGAGGGGCTTTGGGGGAAAGAGGCAAACAAATGCTGTTGGAGCTATGAATTGGTCCAGCTATTCCGGAAAGAAATTTGGAACTATGCACAAAAAGTCACTAAACTATGTATAACCTTTGACAAAGAAATGCCATTATTATGCTTATGACAGAAGATTAAAAGGGAAAAAACACCTATATTTACAAACATGTTTATAGCAGCTATTTTCATAATAACCAAAAACTGTCCATTAAAGGAAGGGACACCAACTGGGGAATGGCTAAACATCATCTCAAAAATCTTAGTGAAGGTTCAAGCTAATGAAGCTTAGAATTGCACTTAGGCTTTTGGAATACCCTGTAGATGAATGTAGTGGATTCGTACCATAAGACAGGACAAAATGAATGGTTTCAGAGGAAACCGGGAAGACTTCTATGAGCTGATGCAGAGTGAAGTAAATAGAACCACGAAAACAATTTAAACAATGACAACATTTTTAAAACAAACAACTTTGAAAGATTTTAGAACTCTGATCAGTGCAATGATAAACGGTAATATAAAGCATGTTAGCCATCTCCTGCCAGAAAGGTGATGGACTCAAGAGACATGTATTTTTGAACTTGACCAACATGGGTACTTATTTTGCTGAACAGTATATATTTGTTACGAGAGTTTTCTTTTTCTTTTTTTAAAAAAAATTATTCAACGGGAAGGAGGAAAGAAGAGTGAAAGATAATAAATGCTAGTAAAAATAAATACATGGTTTATTTTTAAAAGAAAGATAATGGAGAATGAGAGAGATACTGTAGCTGTAGCATTGCAGAAAGCCGACTATTACCTTCATTTTTTAGAAAAGGAAAGAGAGTGGAGTCTACAGACTTCAGGGCAGTGAGCTTGGTGTCTATATTCTATAAGCCTGCTTTCCTTTGGCCTACTGCCTAATTTCTTTTTTAGCTCTCTGCTCAATTTTCTTATACGTAATGGTCTTTCTGCCTGATTTCTTTTCATTTCCCAGACTGATTTCCTTTCTGAACACTGCCAGATTTCTTTCCAGATTTCTACCTGACTTCTTTTTAGAATTCTGATTCATCTATGTTGTCCTTTGCCTGATTTCTTTTCAGTCTCCTACCCAGTTTATTTTTATCTCACCCACTTGTACGCCTCACTCTCCATTCTGCAACCAGGGAAACATGCCCAGGGAGGGGCAGAGTCAGGGCCGAATTGGGGCCTGGGCAGGGAGAAGCCCATCCAGAAATAGAAAGGAGAGGAGGGGGATATTGAGTTTCCAAGCAGTTGTAGGGAAGGGGGCAAAGAGGGAGGAGGAAACAGGGAGGAGGGGTTCTGATATAAAAGAAACTCCCCTTCCCCTTGGGCCTGGAGCCCTGGATCTCAGTACCCTCTCCTATCTTCTACCTGTAAGGAGGTTCCAGGTAAGGGGTGCAAATTTCAGCACTGGGGGAAGGGTGGTGAGGGATAGAAGAATCAATGGGGAGAACTTCTCTAGTACTGTTGGGCAGGGTTGAGGCAGGGAAAAGGTGTGTGTGTGTGTGTGTGTGTGTGTGTGTGTGTGTGTGTGTGTGTGTGTGCGTGTGCGTGTAAGACTGACAGAGACTGAAAGACAAAAGCAGAGAGAGAGCATGTTTGCAGATAAGAATCAGAAATCTCAAATAATAAAAAAAGTTAATTTTTAATTATTAAGTTTTAAATACTACTTCAGTTTGTGTGTTATTTGTTTCAAAATATAATTTTTAAAAAGAATTAGAAAATGGTGGTTACCTTTCTATCAGAGATTATTCTTTTCTTTGGAAGTGAATTTATGCCTCAGATAACTTTTGAAATGATATAATTTCTTTCTATTTATAACCCAATTCAACAAATGTTTATCAAGCACCTACTAAGTGCTAGGCATTTGGGTAAAAAAGCAAAGATGGAAAAAACAACAGTTCCATGCTTCAGAGACAAACGACAAATGATGGAGGGGCTGCCCAAAAACAGGCACACTAATGTATTCAAGAGCCTTGTATTCTAGTAGGAGAAGACATGAACCCAAATAACTGAAATAAAAGTTAGGATGTGATAAGTGCATAGGAGAGGCCAAACTATTATAAATAGGAAAGATTTTCATCTCATCATAATGCTGCCAAAATCTTAAGACCCTTTCCTTTTTTTAGGCTTTTCCTAGAAGCATTAGTATTTTAACACTTTCTAAAATAAATATAATTCTAAAACATTGTGGTTGAAGCAGTGTAGGCTTCCTAAATTATATCTCTAGATCAGATGGATTCTGATCCGGAAGGAAATGAAAAGGCTACTTGAGGCTGTTAATGTGTTATTAGTTGATATTTGTAGAGGCAGATATACAAATTTATTCTGACAGCCCAATTGCCACACTGCAAATATAATTAAAGTTTTCAATGGTAATGGGAAATATTTTCTCTCGTTCAAAGCCTTAATATTTCCCCTTTTGAAATGTTACCCCAAAGGCAGCTAAACAAAATGTTTATATAGGCAGCCCCTACCTAACATAGTTAATTGGTTTCCATGAAAACATGGTGTTAGGTGAAATAACATTACAGGTGGGGACAGTTAGTGCCATAGAAACAATATTATAAATGTAAGGATGACACAGTAGGGGGTTATGACAACATGGTAGGGTTTGGTCATACTGGATAAGCAATATTATCAGGAATGTTGTTGACCAGGGCAATGCCGTACAGGATATGCCAGGATTGAACTCCCCACCCCCTTTACTTATTGAATATCTTCTTATCCATTTTCTAAAGCCCAACTCAAGTACTCTTTCCTACAGGAAGAACTCTCTCCTCACCTCTTGGACCTTACCTACCACTTTCCTATACCTCTTTAATGCACTTTAATTGTTGATGTTATTGTTGGAACTGTTGTTTCAATCATGTCCAACTCTTAGTGACCCCGTTATGAGATTTTCTTGGCGAAGATACTCAAGTGGTTTGCCATTTCCTTCTCCAACTCCTTTTGCAGATGAGGAAATGGAGGCAAACATGGTTAAGTGACTTGCCCAGGGTCACACAGCGAGTAAGTGTCTGAGGCTGGATTTGAACTCAGGTCTTCCTGACTCCAAGCCCAGCACTCTATCCACTGTGCTACCTACCTGCCCAACCTGTGATAGAGCCTTCTGAACTCATATTGGTCTGATCCACCAGTCAGGCACACTGTATCTTGACTCCAACACAGTGATGTCATTTTGGTCCTCTTCAAGAACCAAGGACAACAGTCAGCCAACCAACTAACTAGCTACACTTATTGTGTTATATCGTGATTTTAGTTATCTAAGGTGGTAGCGTGCCCTTCCTACTACTGTGAGCTCCACATGGAGAGTGGCTCTGTCATAGACCACTTTTCTATCTCCTCCAATTCCTCATATAGTGTTTTATACACCATAGGCACATTATAAATATTTTGAATTAATGGATAGTATTATTAGAACCAATTGTTATTCTTGGGAGTGGATTGTTCCTCTTCAGAAGAAAGGGAAAATGAAAAAAAGAATAGGTTTCTTTTGAAACAAAATAGAAGTATCATTTGTGTAGTTATGAATATTCCTAATTTAATGAAGATTTATGAGAGATATTTCAGACACTTTTTATATTTGTCTGAGACTTTTATTTCCTTAAAATAATTCATACAAATGGTTACAGTTGCAAATATGATTTTAACCAAAAATGTCACTAGCTTACCATATTACTGGGAAGGAATCAATGTAGGTGATAAAATACTGCTACTCTTCAGCAGTCAAGTGCCTCTTTGCAAATATATACAAATATAAAGTGGTGACCAAAAGCGTAATGCTCATTTATACAAAACCTCTATTTTCCTCAAAATTTCTTTGCTGTTGTTGTCTTTATTTGGAAAGAAGGAGAATTCATGCCCAAATCAGAAGAAATGTTATTTCTTTTGTTTACTGAATTAATCTTAAAAACAAGACAATCAGGTAGAAAGAACAATGCATTGTGTGGCATAGAAAGAAAGTCCTTATGACTATATTCAATTCAATTCTGCCAGCAATGAATGGGCTGGGAAATTTGACTTCCATTCTTAGAAAAAATTCTAGAACAAATGGCTAGTTAGTGACACTCTAGAAAAGCATTGGGTGATTCTGACAAGCTTAATCATAGATCAAGAATATGCTATAGCTATATTTTAGCCAGACATTAGGAAAGCATTTGGCAAAATCTCTTGTGTGATGGGGCACAGGAAGGTGAACTCAGAACAGGTCGAATAATACTGATCTAGTAATTGTTCAGTGGCAATTTGGAATGAGGTATCCAACGGCACATCCCAGGGATCTGTCCTTGGCCCTGTGTTGTTTAATATTTTTATCAGTGACTTGGATATAAATGTATCAATGGCATGCATATCAAATGTGTAGCCGATACAAAGCTGGGGAGCAATAGCTAACATGCTGGATGTCAGAATCAAGATCCAAAGAGATCTGACAAACTAGAAGACTGGGTTGAATCAGATGAGGTGAAATTTATTTTTGATATGCTTTATTGATTTCTTTTGTCCTGATATTAGTCATTTCTGGGCAAAAAAAAAAAATTAAACCCTTGCATCCCCTTACTCTTCCTCTATCCTCCCTAACCTTCCCTTATAACAAAGAAAAATAATTAAGTAAAACCTTTCACACAGTGATTGTAGACATTGTAGATGTTCTACCTTAGTAACATGCCTAATCATCTCTGTTGTGAGGAGCGAAGCATCTCTATGTTTTCTCCAAGATTATTGGTTTTTCAATTACTCAGAGTTCAGTTCCCTTTTAGAGATCTTCTGGTTTATAAAGTTGTAATCACAATAGATAGTATTCTTTTGGTTCTGTTTATTTAATTCTGCATCTGTTCACGCAAATCTTCCCATGGTTCTCTGAGTTCTTCATATTCACCTTTTTCTTACTGCACAATGTTCCACTATGCTCATATACCATACTTTTTTCATCTACTTCCCAATCTAGTAAAATGAAATGTAATAAGGATAAATATAAAGTTGGATATTAAAAAATCAACTTTGCAAACACAAGATGGGAAAGACATGACTGGACAGTTGTTCTGCTGAGGAAGATGTTGGGGTTGTAGTGGACTGTAAGCTCAGTATGCATCAATGGTGTGATGAGGCTATCAAAAAAACTAATGTGATCTTAAGAAAGGTATGGTGTCCAAAAAGAGGGGGTGATGGTCTTACTGTCCTCTGCCCTGATCAGACCACATCTAAAGTGTTCTGTTAAGTTCTGGATAGCACAGTTAAAGAGAGACATAGATAACCTTGAGAAGGTCAAAAGGAGACCAACCAAGATAGTGGAGGGCTTCAAGATCATGCCATATGAGAAGCCATTGATGGAGGTGGGGAGGTTGGTCTGGGAAAAGAAAAGGATTAAGGGGGACATGAGAGATTTCTTCAAGTATCTGAAGGGCTGTCTAGGATCAATAGAGATGTAACTATCCCAGAATGGAATGTATGGCTTTGGTAGGTGGTACGTTTCCCCTCATGGGGGCCATTCAAATAAAGGCTAGATGACCATTTGTCAGGGCTGTTGTAGAGGAAGGAAAGATTTCTGACACCTGAGCTTTCTCCTAAAAAAAAAAAAAAAGAAAGAATTTCGAAAAGTGTGGGGGTGGGGAGGGACAACATGGGAAGAGTGTGTATCCAGCTTGGGAGATAGCCTGTGCAAATACCCAGAAGCGGGACATAAAATGTCAAGTCTAAGCAATCGCTAACAGACACATTTAACTGGAACAGAGAAGGCATAAAGAAGAATACTATGAAACAAGGGTTGGAAATACAAGGCAGAGACAGACCGTGGAAGGCTTTAAATGCTTTTGTATTTTGTTCCTATCTTACAAACTTGATTTTCTATGAATTCACCCATTTTGTCCATTCAATCCGCCAGGGATTTAATAAGACCAAAGATTCAGAGACAGAATAGATCTTAGAAAAGATCGAGTCCAGTCTCCTCACTTTTCAAATGAAGAAACGGGACCAGAGAAGGAAAGGAACTCACTCAAAAGCACACAGGTGGCAATATCAGTGCTACAAGCTGGGCTCTGAACCCAATTCTCCTAGTCCTAGGTTATTAGAGACAAGACTTCAACCCAGGAGTTCCTGACTCTGTCCCCAGTGCTCCATTCACTACATCATATCATTTTTCATAAGGGAGCTTAGCGTCACTTAATGCTATCTCACTCTGATACTATAGAAAACTCTCCAAGATATAAAGAAGGCAATAGAATCTGGACATTAAGGATTAGAGTCAATACTTCCTATTTTAAATAAAGAATGATGTGATCAACCTTTTTCTCCCCTCTTCCGAAATATGATAGGATAATCTGATAGTATCTGTTGAAAACATCCTTAAATACAGAGTGGCCCAAAAGTCTTGCTGTAGTCTAAAGCTTTGAGCTCTTTCTCCCCTTCCCTTCCCTTCCCCCTATGTTTTCTCCCAGCTTTGTTTGGTCCCTACAAGGGAAAAGACAGGAAAGAGATTAAGGAAATTCCAATAGGACAGAGGGCCAAGAAGATAGTGCTTTCTAGTAATTATTTTGGAGGGGGGAAAAAGACTCCATTTCCCAAGAGTACAGTAAGACAAACCACCTGCTTCAAGTCTAAGAAAATTCATTGAAAATGAACACACAGCTCACACATCATGTGGTGAGCTTTTAATAGGTTCATCTGCAATTGGAAAATTTAGGACTGAGATTTGGACCACAAGCTAAGGATGGTTTTGGCCAGTGGTTCAAAATCAGCTTGAGGACCTGATTCGGGCCCCGCCCGGCATATCATGCTGACCCCTGGGCTAAATGATGACATTTAATGCAAACCCAAAAGCAATTAGCATACACTTACCAAGTGCCAAGCTCTCTGCTAGGCTCTGGGGACAGAGAGATAAAGCTCAAGGAGCTTACTGAGGGGAAACAACACTCACCCAGGTAAATAAATATAAGGTGCTGCAAAAGTCATAGTGCCATTTGAAGCTCCCAAAAGTCTTAATGCAATTTTAAGTTTTTAAAGCTTAAAATGGCACTAAGACTTTTGGGACACCCTGCTTATGATTAGTACAAAGTAATTGGGGGCTAGGGGGAAGGAAGTATAAACTACTAGGGAAATCAGAAAAGGCTTCTTATAGGAAGCCACACTTGACATCATGAACACAAGGCCTTCACTATCCTAGTCACCTTCCTCAGGATATGATCTAGTTTATAATGGGCTTTCCAAAAAAAAATTGCACCAGATCGGAAAAAAGTACTGGAGATGTGATCTGACTATAGTAGAGGGCAGTGAATTTCTCACATTCCTTACCCTGTACCTGTTATGCTTCCCTTAGATTAGTGGATAAAATTCAAGACTTGGAATCTGGTAACCTGAGTTCAAACTCTGGGCAAGTGCAAGTCCACTTAACTTCTGTCTACCTTAGTTTTCTCATCCATAAAATGGGAATAATATGGGGATAATAATAGCACCTTCTTCCCAAGGTTGTTGTAAGGATCCAACAAGATAATAATTGTAAAGCACAATGCCTGGCACATAGTAAGCACTATACAAATGTTAGCTAGTAGTAGTAGTAATAGTAGTAGTAGTAGTAGTAGTAGTAGTAGTAGTAGCAGTAGTAGTAGTAGTAGTAGTAGTGGTGGTAGTGGTAGTGGTAGTAGTAGTGGTAGTAGAAGTAGTAGTAGTATTGGGGGCTGCCCTGTCATACTGTTTATTCATTTTTATCTGGCAATCCATTAAGACTTTTAGATCTTTTTCACATACATTAATCATGCCTCCTTCATCCTTTCCTTTCATAGCTGATTTTCTTAACCCAAGTGTAGTATTATAGATTTATCCCTATTATATTTCATTGTATTCCATTTGGCTCATTGTTCTAGCCTATAAAAATCTTTTTGGTTTCTAAGTATGACACTCAACGGTGTGTTAGCAATCCCTTCCAAATGCATGTCATTTGAAAATCTGACAAGTGTGACTTCTATGCTTTATCTGAGTTGTTGAGGTTGACTAGCCTAAGGCCAAGGAATGATCTTTGGGGAACTCTACCAGACACTTTTCATACTGACAGTGAGCCACTGGTGACCTCTCTTTGGATCTGATCATTAAATCAGCTCCAAAACCACCTGTAGAAGCCTGTGGAATTAAAGCCTCCATTATATTGCAAAAATTAAGAATTAGGGGTTGCGCCAGTGTCCTTGGTCTGGTGACCTTGATTTCTCTTGAATCACTGAACAAATTAGAATTCAGGAGTGTCCCTGATCCTTCACAAAACAGATCTCTAAACCAGATCTTCCCTAGGCTGTATCTACTATCATTCTATTATGATAAATATGACAAAATCATTACTGAAAATGGTGTGTTTTTGTCCCCTTAGTTACTATGAAATTTCTTCATCTTTTGTTTCATGACTGCTATAAATGTGAGTCAGAAATCACTTGAGTAAAAAAGGAATTCTGACTAGCATGGGGTCCTCTGTTGTCCAGAATTTTTCTCCAAGCAATCTACTTATAAAATAATAAATGTGTCTGACATACTAAAGCTAAACACAGAGTAGAGATTGTTTTTTCTACACTTCTTGGTATGGTGACTCTGGTTTCAATGCCAGCACTCTCCTGAACCACTCCTCTCTGAAAACCCAAGAGTCAAATGAAGGTAATCCTTCTGAAATCCTTAAAGAAAGGGGACAAGCAGTTCTCTGGTTAACCAAGGGAAACTCCCTGAACCAGAATCTCTCTCCAAACAAATTGCTGATACACTAATAAAGGTACCTCCAACAAACTTCGACTAAACAGAGCATCTAAACTGTTTCCTTCCACATACCTAACTGGATCACTTAATCCTCTCTTTCATTCTCCTTCTTATCTACAAGGATACACAAGAGACTTTGTCAAATACTTTGCTAAAATCTAGGTATAATATGTTTACCGTTTTCCAGCACAGTACCTAGACCATATCAAGCTCTTTTTTTGAAAAAAATTATTCTAAACTGAATATTTTATTATTGTATTCTTACCAGCGTACACAACAAATCAATTAAAATTTGGGAAATATATATATATCAAAGTCTGACAAAAGTAGACATTTGTATGATTAACCTGGCACACTGTTACATGGCTAAGCTTTTGTACCTCATTTAGAATTCTCTCTCTTCTGAATAGCTGCAATTCCCATCCCCTCACATCACTGCCCAGATCCAAATATAAAAACCAGATTAGGGCATCTTTCAAAGTAGCTTAAGTAACTCTTACCAGGGGAACAAAACAGACTGGGAAGACCTAAAAAGATCTGTATTTGAAGATCCCATAAGCAGCAGAGGGTCGTGTTGTGCATTCTGCAGCAGCTTGAGAAACCCTCACCATGGTGAGCCCAACCTCCTGCCGCAGCTGCCAAACCACCTTCTTCATGACTGACAACCAGACATGATTGTAGATAATAGGTGGTTGCATAGGGGTTTGCATACTCACCCACTCACTCCATTTGGCAGCGAGAGCACATACATAGCTGTTCAGTCGCTTCAGTTGGATCTGATTATTTGTGACCCCATTTGGGTTTTCCTGGCAAAGATCCTGGAGTAGTTTGCCATTGCCTTTTCTGGCTCATGTTACAGATGAGGAAACTGAGACAAACTGGGTGAAATGACTTGCCCAGGGTCACCCAGCTAGTAAATGTCTGAATCGATATTTGAATTCGGGTCTTCCTGACTCCAGACCTGGCACTCTATCCACTGCAGTGTCACCTAGCTGCCCTTTACATACATAGTTGGCTCTCAATAAATGGTGATTGATTGATTCTTCTGACTTTCCAATCTAGGAACCTTTTCACAAAAGGAAAAGAGCTTGGTTGGGTAAGATTTCTTCTTTATCAACACATGTTGAACCTTTCTAAATGCTCACATACTAGCCCTTCAAATACCTTCTAGAATTTTGCCAAGAATAGAATTCAAAATCACTGGACTATTTAACGGCCTCCTCCTCTCTTCAAGTTGTCTTTTTTTTTTTCTTTTTTCAAATCAGGATATTTACCCTTCTCTAATTTTGCAGAACCTCTCCTATTTTGCACAATCTTTCAAAGATCTCTGACAGCTACTCAGTCATTCAAACTCTCTGGTTGGTTTTTTCAGTGTGTTGGAATTTGGCTTATCTGGGTCTTATGACTTGGATGCATTGAATTCATCCAAGGGCTCTCTTACCATCTCCATACTCCTTCACTACCAATCAGTCAGCCAACAAGCATTTATTCAACGTCTACTATGTTCTAGGCACTGGGACTATAAGGGCCAAACCAATAACAACAGCCACCACAAAAACCCAACCCTGCCCTCAAGGGGGGTACCACTCTATTGTGGGAAATAACACGTATACTACTTCAAGATATTGGCAGGTGGAGTAGGCAAAAGGGAGATAAATGGAAGAAATGCTGTGGAGGTAGAAAAGACAGGTCTTGGTTCATTGATTACATTTAAGAGATGAAGAAGAGGAAAGAGGAAAGGCTGTAAACCAGGCAGTCTAGTGAATAGCAGCATCACAGACAGAAATAGTAAAGTCAGAAGGGGGAGCAAGTTTAGGAAAAATGTTAATGAGCTTGTTTTTGGACATGGGGATCATTAGGACTTAGAATAGAAGGAGCTTTATTGGTCACTTAGAAAAATCTCCCTCATTTTACCTAAGGGGAAACTGAGGCCCAGAGAGATGAAGGAACTTATCTAAGATCTCACAGTTATCAAGATTCACATGGGCTTACATGACCGACACTAAGGATTTGTCATTTCTTTTTACAATCAATGTCATTATAATGTAATTTCCAGGGCTTTTGTGACATCGCCCATTGTTAGGATTTCAGATATATTAACGGTCATGAAGTGGCGGTTTTAGCTCAGTCTTGTGCCTGTTAGAGACCAAAGCAAGGATGTTGAGAAGCCCTGGAGCAAGGGCCTCTCTCTACCCTCTACCAGCAAAGAGGGTGCTGCCCTACAGCGACTGATTTCCAGGGCCTGGCAAAAATCACCCTTCTCACTATTCATCATTTATTGTTTGTTCCAGGCCCTCTGGGTGAAAAAATCTACATGGGCTTCTCTACAGCTATAGAGGATGTGGCTTCCCACTATCTCTCCATTTTTGTGATTGGATTCTACATCTTGGGAAGCCTGCAGGAAGGTAGAGAGCTGCTGGTCCTACTGACCCAGATACTCTCTGTGGAGCTTCTGATTCCCATGCACCTGGCTCTGATGAAGACCTTGTATGTACTGAGGGCCTGCTCCTTGTGGTTCCTTTCTACTCTGTTCCATTGGAGTCAAAGATGCAACCTGTCCCTGTGGAGGGAACTGAGGCAGAAACAAGGAAAGGTCCTTTTCAACTGGCCCCAGCAGGCATACATTGGTTTAGTCACCTTCTACCAAGAGAACAGCAATGTCTGCAAGACCATTCTGGATAAAACCACAAAGCAGCTTTTCTTTATCTCACTTCTCGACAACCTGGACAAGTTCTGGGTACTGGTCTATCAATGGACTCAGATCATGATAAGTTTTTCCATCCTAAAGCAGGTCAAGACATGGTGGGGTTTCCATCCCACTGCTGTTACCCATGAGCCTTGCACTCCTATTCTTCCAGGGCACCAGCAGATCTATGACCCAATGAGTACCAGGGCCAACTTTGCCTACTACAAGAAGCCTTCCCCCAGATTCCACCTACGTCAGATTCCTGGCAGGGCTCACAAAGTCAAGAGAGAAAATCAGGAGCTGTAAGGTGTTCCTGAACACCATGGTCCCATGAAACATGAAGGGGTAGACCTGATATCAGCGATCTGGAGCACTGAGTGGCACTGTACTTCTATGCATGAACACCCACTTGACTTGTTGATAATCAAATAAAGGCACCATGTATGGAAACCTCTTCAGAGTCCCTGTGGCTTTTTTATTGGTCAAGTAGAGAGACAAAAGCCTGTTGAATTGCTACCTATCCCTTCAATTCCAGCTTAAAAGGGGACAAGGAGTGGGGAAGCACTGGGCATAATGAAAGGTCTGATATGGCTAGGTAAACAGAAGGAGGAGATTAATAATAATAATAGCTAATAATAGCTAACATTTAGGGGCAGCTAGGTGACACAGTGGATAGAGCTCTGGCCTTGGAGTCAGGAGGACCTGAGTTCAAATCTGGCCTCAGACACATGATACTACCTGTGTGACCCTAGGCAAGTCACTTAACCCCAATTGCCCCACCAAATAAATAAACAAAATCAACTAGGGAGAGAAAGAGACACAGAGACAGAGACACACACAAAAATAGAGGAGCACAGGCAGAAGCAGAGAGACAGAGACATGGAAACAGAGACAGAGACAGAGACAGAGAAACCAAGAGACAGCGAGAGCAAAGACAGACACAGATAGAGATACAAACAGGCACAGACAGAGAAAAACAGAGACACGTTAACAGAGACAGAGAAACTGATAGGTAGACATTAAGAGAGAGAGACAGAGAGGGACATCAACAGAGAAAGTGAGACAGACAGACAGAGACAGAGACAGAGGCAGGGAGAGAGACAGAGATAGAAACCAAGAGACAAAAGACACAGAAATAGAGAAAAATAGAGATACAGAGATAGAAACAGAGAGACAGACACAAAGAGACAGTAAAAAGACACATGCAGGGAGACAGACATAAAGACATACATAGTGACAGACAGAAAAATGGACACACAAAGTGAGAGAGATAGAGCTATAGAAAGAGACAGAAACATAGATACAGAGACAGACTTAGAGACATAGACAGACAGCAACATAGAGGCAGACAGAAATATGGAGATACGGAGACACTGAGACAAAGATAAAGACACAGAGACATAGACACATTCCCAGAAACAGAGACACAGAGATAGAGGACAGAGGCATAAAGACACAAACACAGAGACATAGAGACACAGAGATACGAAAACAGAGACATAGAGGATATATGAATACTTATCTCCTCCTAGACACAGAGAGTCTCATAAAGAAAATGGAGCTGAGGAAAAGCCTGGGTGGGGATAGGGGGAACCGGAGCCACAGCTGCTGAGTGAGACTACTTGGCACTGGCATTACTGTGGCTGGCCAAATAGCTTTGGAGTTGCTGCTAGCCAGCCTTATCTATTGTCAGAGGTCAACCAGAATCAAAAACAGACCCCATCTTCTCCCCTTCCTTCCCCCCACGAGGCTATTACACATCTGGAGTGGGGGTCAAACTAAAAGATATCTGAATTCACATGAATGAACTAGCCGATCCTGACTTTAGAAGGCTGATGATGAAACCTTTCCTCAATGGAGAGGTGGGGCACTACTGATATACTGTCAGACTTGGTTGAAGTTTCAGTTTATTGTGCTTGGCAATATCTCATTGTAGAAAAGGAAAGTTCTATGGGTTGGAGTGAGTAAGTGGGAAGATATAATGATGCAAGTCAAACCAAACCCAAAAACACTGAAGCAAAAATGCCTAAAATGTTGTTGCTGCTGCTGCTGCTGTTGATAATGATGATTATCATGATCTCCACGATTTTTAAGAATTGGCCATGCAAGTAATTCACTTTACCTCTTGGCTTCTTTTTTCCTGTCCAGAAAACATGAAGTTTCCTAGGTTAAGCTCCAGGAAGGGAAGAACCGTATGTTGGTTTCTTGGCTTCTCCCGAGAGTCCACAGCGGCACTCTATAAGGAGCCACCACTTTGTAGGACTGAATTGTCATTGAATGGGGATAAGTAAACATTGCGAGAAATTATTAGATCATATAAATGGAAAGCTTGAGTCCTTTGGGGAAAAAAGTTCCCAAGATGTTTAAAAGTCCAAACTAACTATGACTAAATCTAAATGTATCTTCAAATACATAAAGATCTTAGACCTTTAAGAGCCAAGAGACCTTAGAGATTGTCAAGTCCAACCCCATCATCAACAAATGGGCATCCAACCTCTGTTTCAAAACCTCATTTATTCAACAAGGTGGCTCGTTCTATTTGGGGATAGCTCCAACTGTCAGGGAATATTTACTGCTGTTGAGTCAAACTTTGCTTCCCAGTGGTTGTTATCCTTCATTCTCGAAGAGCACCAAAATGACACCACTATGTTAGAGTCAAGTTACAGTGTGTCCTCCTATGGCTGATCAGACCAATATGCACTCAGAATGCTCTGCCACAGGTCAGGCACAAATAGTCCATGTGAACATTTGGGGTGGATTTCCTAAATTTGAGCATCTTGCATTTCTGTTGAGCTACTTCAATTCTGTTTTGCTCATGGAGCACACCTTCTCTGATGAGGGCCCACCATGCTGGGCAGGCCTACGCTAGTGTCTCCCACGTTATGCAATAAATTCCAAAGTTCTTCAGAGAGACCTTGAGAGTGTCCTTGTATTGCTTTTTCAAGCACATGTGAGTGCTTGCCTTGTGTGATTTCTCTGTAAAATAGTCTTTTAGGCTAATGTACATTTGGCATTCGAACAATATGGCTAGCCCATTGGAGTTGCACTCTCTGCAGTAGAGTTGGCAGATTAGTTTGAGAAAGGACCACAGTGTTTGGTACCTTATCCTGCCAGGTGATCTTCAGAATCTTCCTAAGACAATTCAAATGGAAGCGATTCAGTTTCCTAGCAAGGTGCTAGTAGACTGTCCAAGTTTCACAGGCACACAACGATGAGGTCAGCACAATAGCTCTGTAGACCTTCAGTTTGGTAGGCAGCCTAAAAGCTCTTCTCTCTCACACTTTCCTTCGGAGCCTCCCAAACATTGAGCTAGCTCCGGCAATGCAGACATCAACCTCATCATCTATGTGGATATCCCTGGGAAGTACACTGCCAAGGTGAGTGAACTTATCCCCAACATTCAGAATCTCTCCATTTGTTGGTCCAGCCCTAGTTCTGCCTTCTAGGGCTTAGCAGAACAAGTCTTCCATGGAACAAAGTTTCAAATATCTGAAGATTTAAATATTGTTCAGTTCAGCCCCTTCTCATACAGAGAAGGGAAATGAGACCGAACAACCACCTCCCTCTCAGCCACTCCAAGTTTTCTGCTTCCTGCAAGGACCAACTGAAGACCTGGCCAGCCAGGCTTCTCTGTATAAGCTTACTGCACAATGATCTTTTCTTTCTCAGGACTCCTATTCAGTTTTTACATGCTACATCACTCGATAGTCCATTGGGTTATGTACTGCTCTCGAATTCATTTCATCATCTATTTACTGAGCACCTACTTCATGCAAGGCCCTGTGCTAGGCACTTTATTGTTATTGTCGTATTCAGTCATTTCAGTCATGTCCAACTCTTTGTGACCCAATTAGGGGTTTCCTTGGCAGAGACACTGGAGAGGTTTGCCATTTCCATCTCCAGCTTATTTGACAGATGAGGAAACTAAGGCCAACAGGGTGAAGTGACTTGCCCAGGGTCACACAGCTAGTGAGTGTCTGAGGCCGGAATTGAACTCAGGAAGAGAAGTCTTCCTGACTCCAGGCCTGGCACTCTATCCACTGCATCACCTAGTTGCCCTAGGCACTTAGAGGTACACAGAGAAGAACAAGACAATCCCTGCCCTCAAGGAGTTTGCAGTTGAGTAGGCAGATAGTATATATGTAAATAACTCTAATCCAAGGCAAAATGTGATTAGCACACGGCATATGCGGAAAATGCTAAGGAGGTGAAAAGGGCAGAGAAATTACTTTCACTTAGGAGATTCAGGAAAGGTTTCATAAAGAAGGAAACATTTGAGCTAGGCCTTGAATGATAAGTAAAGTTCCAAATTATTTAGTTTATCTGGAATTTTGATAAGTCAAATGTTGCTTGGAAAGATTCCGCTTTTGGCTGGGGGTGGGCAGGTAGGGAATGTGAAAGAAGGTCATTTAAGGACAAAATCCAAGGGCATACAAGGTAGGATCAAGAGATCTTTGAGCAATACAGTCTAGATAGAATGTAGGGTGTCTCAATGGGAGAGAAGATGAGAAAGCAGCAAGCTTGCCATTGAAATGGATGGTCATGGGGTCCAAGATGGGGAGCAGAGCAAGTGAAGCCAAAACAGGGAGAATGGAGAGCTTGAGCTCACTTCATCTCTGTAGGTCTGAGTTTTCTCCACTCAAAAATGAGGGAGTTGCCCCATACCAGAAATTCTTAAACTTTTTAACATCCTAGACCATTTTGACGGTCTGGTGAAATTTATAGACATTTCTACAATGGTTTTAAATGCAAAAAAATAAAATAAAATACATGGAATTACAAAGGGAACCAATTTATATTGAAATATGGTTAATAATTTTTTTTAACTTACAGACCTCTCTAAAATCCACCCATGGACCCCTTTGGGGTCCGTGATCCCAGGTTAGGAATTCTTACCCTATAGACAGAACAGCTCCCAAGTACAGAACTGGCCAAGAAACCCAATGTAACACAGGGTGTCCTTCAAAAAAGATGAATCTATTAACTCACTATTGGTAAAGCACACATTTTTGGTTGTTTTCACAGTAATATAGCTGTTTTTGCACTGGGCTATCCATACTCCCCCAAACTGGCTAGAGTTAAAAAAGGAATTGAATCCTGGGCCCTTAGTTACAACATACTGCTGAAACCAAATGAATTAATATGTCAATATAACTCAACTAACCTCCTAACCCTGAATTAACTTGTTCCTACAGTGCTCACTACCACAGACATAATTAGACACATAATTAAACTGACTATACAGAAAAAAGATTAGAAAGAAGGGAAGCAAAAGATGGGTAGCAGTGGGGTTCCCATGGAGCACAGACTCTGGGATCACCCCCTACCACAGAGAGTATCCTCATCTGTAAAAACAAGGTAGTTGAACTAGATGTCCTCGTAGGTCTCTATGATTCTAGGATCAGCTGGAGAATTTTTTCTGCATGACTTGAAGAAGAAAACAGATAACACATGGTCATTTATCTCCCTTAGGTGTCAGGAATGGCTTAGGTCAGCTCTGCCTCAAAGTAGAGGGGATGGGCCTGTGGAGGTCCCTGCCAGTCCTCTGATCCCAAAATTCCCTGGCCTTCCTCCAGCATGAAGATAAAGAAGAGATTGATTTGGAGGGGTGCCAGTGATTGATTCAGCTTCTCAGATTATGGGACTTGGGGGTCCGATTGAATTTCAGAGGAGAATAAGGAAATTCCCATGAAAATATAAGGTAACCCACTTAAACCTACAGCATTCTTGTGTCAGGTAAAATCGTATTGAATAGCATGACTTTTAAATGGACAATGTCCAAGGAATGTTTGGTTATTATTGGGAATATTCAAGGCCACTGTTTTCTTTTAAGGAAACAAATCCCCTGTATCAACTACTTAGTCAAAATGTTAAACAGGCATCTTGAGTTTTCAAGATTGATTTCAAAACTCTCCTGACCCCTCATGATCATGGAACTGGCCCCTGTCTTATATGTTACTCTGTTCTTGTCTCCATGATTGCCTAAGTCAGGAGTTCTTAATCTTCGGTCCATGAAACCCCTAGGTTTCATTTATAGATTTCAGAAAGTCTGTGACCTGGATGGAAAAAATACATCTTTATTTCTGGTTTCCTTTGTAATCCTATGTATTTTATTGTATCCATTAAAAAATATGAGGTTGACAACTTTGTGTAACTCTGCGTCACTTAAATCCAATTCATGAGCAAGTCAATACATCAACCAGTGATGTCACTGGTCCTCTTTGAAAACGAAGGATGAACAACAGAACTTATTCTGAGAGTGGGTCCATAGGCTTCCCCAGACAGCCAATGGAGTTCAAGTCACAAAAAAAGGGTTAAGAACTTGCAGCTAGGTAATTTGCTCTTGAGGATAGGAACAAGGATGGGGACTGAACCTGTGATTTCATTGGTACTGGCAATTCCCAGAGAAGGAAACTCCCTCTCTAAATGCACCTTGACAGTTTCTCTGCAATTTGTAGTCTCTGAGTTCCTTAGATCATTGCTCAGATCCCATAGCCTGTATGTGGTATAGGCAGGACTTGGCCCTTGGGCTTCCAGGCTTCAAAGTCAGATCTCCCATCTGCTGTGCCATGGGGCCTCCCACTTGTTCCTGACACATGGTAGTCATCAATCCTAAGAGAAGTATCACCAACATCTTCCTGCCATGTCCCCATAAAATCATTTTCAGGCTAACCTAATTAGATTCTCCTCTTAGGCCCAACAGAATTGACATTCGGGGTGGGGGTGGGGGTGGGGAGGAAGGGCAGGTAGAGAAGGTTATACTTTGTCCCAGATTTGGATCAGAGTACCTGGGTTCCAGTTCCTGCTCTTCCATGTGCTAGCTGTGTGCCCAAAGGCAAAGCCCTTCACATCTCTCACTTTCAGCTTCCCCCCGGCAAAGTGGGGGTGAAACTTGTCTTCTGTACCTGGTCAGGATACTCCACATATTAATGAGTTAATTCATGTGAAAACACCTAATGACTCTAGAATGCTCCTATTTCTTTCTAGGCTCAGCTCTGGTGCCACCTTCCGTAGGAAGCCTTTCCCAAAATACCTACTTGTTAACACTCTCTCCCTCTTCAAATTAGAGTGTGTTCATTTATTTGTTAAATTTTGCATCTCTTACTGTCTCTGCCCACTGGAATATAAGCTACTTGAAGGCAGGGACTTTCTTTTATCATTTCTTTCTCTCCCCAGGCACTAGGATAGATTTGCATAAAGCAAACACCTAATAAAGGTTTACTGAATGAACGGCAGACTACTGTTACTATAGCAATAAAATTACAATGTCAAAGTGGGATTTCAATATAATGTGCAACAATCAATTTGAACGAACCATCCAAATTTGAGGTTAGGCTGGCATTTGCTGAGTCAAAAGCAGCTTGAAATAATGGGCCATTCGCAGGGTCTTGGCTTGGGGGAGGAACTGACCTTGATTCACAGGTTCAGCCATCTCTTCCTTCTGAAAAGGAAGGAGCTATGGGAAAAGGAGATCTAATAACTGAAAAATCAGCATGAAGGGACTGGAGAGCCTAGCATGGAAGTGGTCAGCACACCAAGAGGTAAGCCAGGATAGCCTATCAGAAGATTGGGACTGATTTTGCACCTAAGCCAGGGATCCTCAACTCCAGGGCAGTCAGAATGGGCCCAAGGGACAAATCTGGAGACCCTTTCTATTGCACCTAGCAAAGCTACATTTTCCCCCTCTAATTAGCCAGCTGGGCAAGCTTGTCAATTCTTTATCTGTTGCTTTCCATGAAGAACTCATAAATGGAGAAATACTAAGATATGTGGTTATGTTATTTATGGCTTAAACATAGATTAAGGATAAGGAAAGAGTGTTCCTTATTAGAAAGAGACAAAAGGTCTGATCAGTGGGAGCTAATCTGAGGGCTAGGGTTGTTAGAGCGAAAGAGGAAAGCAGTACTAAATTGTATATGCCTGGTATATGAATTCAGGACTCAAGAAAATGGTAGGCTATAAGAAGTAAACCATGGATAAGCACACTCTCAGTTTTGAAATAGGCAGCCACTTTTGGTAAACTGGGTTTGGAAGAAGGCCCTTCCTCCGAGAAAGGAGAGAGATAACAGAGAGTCATATGCCTTCTTCCCCGCATTCCATGCCCACCCACCACCACCATTGTCAGCTTAGCTTTCTTTGCTTGTTAGCACCACCTAATAACCTACATTACAGTAGAATCTGTTATAACAGGATTTGACTTGGGTTGGTACATAGTCAGACCAAAATGGACATAGGTTCAGTGAAATGTTATAACAAAGAATACCCCCTCAGAACTGGTTGTACAACCCCTTATGATTTTTCCCAATTTTGGTACAGACAATCATTTAGGCAAATCACAGTTCAAGACCCCAAAAATGCAAGCTCTCCACTCATAAGTCAGGAACAATTAGAGCCACTAATCAAATAGGAAAGTATTTAATTAAGGCAGAATTTCAATGTAACTCATACAAGAAAACAAACAAGCCACAGAATCTAACTGCCTTCCTGCAGCAACTCTTGTAACTGGTGGTCAAAACCAGGATTTCAGTATTGGCTTATAGGTCTCTGTAGCCATGGCTCTGGTCCTAAGCTACCAGCTCCCGCCATGTAAAACTGACATCCTGGGTCCCCATTCTTTACAGTTTCCAGAGCCTGAACATACTGAGTATAGGAAGCAGCACTGGCACCTCCTGCTCAATAGATTATAGGCTAACACTTCAGCTCTCCACCCATGGTAGCTCAGTAAAATCCTAGGACTTGACAAACACTATATCTAGTCACCTCTTCATGAGGTTTCCCCATCTGGTTACTTCAATTTCCTCTTCTAAGATCTTTGCAGCTTGACATAATCCCTGCATCTGGACACCAGTCTCACAAAAATCTGACATCATGAGCCTTCCTCCAATGAATGCTAGGCTTCCCTGATTCTCCATCATGAGCACTTGAAGCCACACTGAAGAGGTCCAACATGGGCAAAGGTCCATGTCCACATTACAATAGAAAGTTAAAACAACTACTTCAACACTTCAAGAATTTGTGGTTTCCATGGTATGGGGGCTCCTTCCATTGATGTGGCTCTCTAGCTCTCTGAAACTTAATAGATGGCCTTCAAGAGTTTCTGTGGCCAAAAAATATATTGCCTTGGATCCAACCATGTGATGAGGTATATTTAGCTCCAAATGTGTCATCTGAGATGCTAGGACAAAAGAAAAATAAATGAAGTGCTCAGGAATCAGATCACAAGCATGACATGTAGATATAAGCTAGAAGTGATTAGAGATTTCAATTACCAGGAAATCTATCAGATCTCTCTCTCTCTCTCTCTCTCTCTCTCTCTCTCTCTCTCTCTCTCTTCTCCTTCTCTCTAACCCTACTCCCCCCCAAAAAAAGTTGATAATCTCATCCTCTAGAAGAAGAAGAAAGTAATGAGGTAAAAGGAATTTTTAAAAAAGTAAAGAAAGTCTGGACCTTATTCTCACCAGCAAGGAAGAACTCGTTGCTAGGATAGAAATGATGGGAACCTGAAGGGGAAGTGACCACTCCATCTTAAAGTTTGTTCTAGAAAATGAAAAGAAAGCCATGCATCATCTGACAATATATCTAGCTCTTCGTAAAAGAAGAATTCAAAATGTTCAAGTAAAAGATAGGAAGCATCCCATGGACTAAAATTGCACCCAGGAAGTCAGCTCAGGAGGAATGAGAATGCTCAAGAATGAAATTCTGAACATGTAAGCAGAAACCATTCCAATAACAAAATGGAAAGTCTATCTTAAGACAGGCCTCCACAACATATGACCCAAGGGCCATTTGCAGTCTGCCATTGTGGCCCACCAATGTGGCCCATGGGTGGTATGTTGTGCAGGTCTGTTTTATATCTTCTGCATTTTTCACAGGCTGCCAAAAATCCTTTGGCAGGCCACCCGAAATCTTTTTGCAGTGGCCCGTGTGACATAAGTGGCCCGTAGGCCGAATGTTGTGCAGGCCTGTCTTAAGAGAATGATATGGATGCACAGGGAACTCACCAATTACATTAGATTTTAAAGAGACAGGTACACATAAGATGGAAACAAAGCCAAGTAATGAATTCAGAAGCACAGCAGGTTCATATAGGAATAGTGATTAGACAGCAGTTCATCTGGAAAAGATTCGGGTTTTGGTGAACTAAAAGCTCAATGAGTTAACATCATGATTCTCAATCTATGACTTCATTGGTCTGGGTATTCCCTCCAACAATGCAGATACACTTGCTCGTGTTTCCTACAAAGATCACCACAGGGAATCCACCCAGTGTTCTGAGGGCTTTCTTTCCTTTCTCTTAACATTGTGAGATAACAATGAGCCATCGGTTGTCTGTAGCTCTTACTACTGACCAGTCCATCATTTTTTGCTGAAACACTTCTTTTAATTGATTTTTAAATTTGCTCCTCTTAGTAATTCCTTGCTATTAATGTGCTGCAGCCTGGCTTCTCCATTGCCCTCTCAGCTATGTTGTTATTGAGTCATTTTTCAGTTGTGACTGACTCTTTGTCCCCATTTGGGGTTTTCTTGGCAAAGATACTAGAGTGGTTTGCCATCTCCTTCTCCAGCTCATTTTACAGATGATGAAGAAACTGAGGTCAAAAGGGTTAGGTGACTTGCCCAGAGTCATACAGCTAGAAAGTGTATGAGGATGGATTTGAACTCAGGTCTTCCTGACTCCAGGTCCAACACTCTATCCACTGCACCATCTAGCTTCCCCCTCTCACCTATAATCTTTCTCAATTCTTCAAAGACTACATTGTCCCATGACTCATACAACAACGCTAGGAGAATGTCGGTATTAAAAAGATGCAACCTTGTTTCATGGAGAAATTTAAGGTCATTAAAAGAACTCTGCAATTTCCCAAAGGAAATCCAGCCTACTCCCCCCACCCCAGTCCAGTTCTGGGGCTTACTTATGGTCTATCTGCGATTTCTGTCCAAGATGTATATACCAAAGTATGAATTCTATAGGCTGTCCTTCAACTTTATATCATAACCAGGACAATACTGTCTAGAACATTATGAGATGACAGCCAAAAATACTAATGAAATCTCCCAACACATGCAGAGTGGCAGAGGATCTAAGAAGCGATAGATCCCATGAACACTGCTCTGGTCAGACCACATGTGGAGTATTATGTTCAGTTCAGAGGATATAACATTTTAGGAGGGACATTGCTAAGCTAAAAAGTATTCAAAAGGAGGACAATCATGATGGAGAAAGACTTCAAGTTCATGCCATTTATAGATCAACTGAAGGAATTGGGGATGTTTAATCTGAAGATGAAAAAAATGGGGATGGTAGTAGGGGGAGGGCATGATAGTTCTCTTATAATGTTTGAATGAATATCATGTGGAAAAGACTTGTTCTGTTTGTACTGAGAGGGCAGAACCAGAAACAATGGGTGGAGATTACAAAGAGGTAAATAGAGAATTGCTTGCTGTCAGGAAACTCTTCACAACAACTACAGCTGCTCAAAAATGGACTTGATTGCCTAGGGATCCTTAATCCAGGCCTCAAAGAAAACTTCCAGTCCAATTCCCTCATATCAAAGATGAGGAAGCTGAGACCTGTAGTGTATCCCCCCTCACTGGAGGTCTTCAAGCAAAGGTGAAGTCACCACTTGTCAGATGGCTGTTACAGTGGTGATTCTTTCACAGATACGGATTGGCCAAGATGGGACATAGAGGGCCCTTCCAACTCTGAGATTCTATGACTCTAAGATGGGCTGGTCCATGATCAGCTAATGTACAGTATGGCACCAGATTTTGGTAAAATCTTCTGGCAAGATTATCTTTTGGCAAAATCTTGCTCTGCTGGCAAAGGCTTTGAAAACCCAAGACCGCCTTGCCACCATGATGAGAAATCAGAGTGGGACTTCAATGGAGAAAAGTTCAAATGCATTTAGCTACATAAAAATATGAGAATGTATGTAATTCACAATTACATGCAATGGATAGATTCCTAAGGGGTCAGCCTGAGCTCAAGAAGTGGTTCAAGAGGAGTAGCAAGGACACATATGGCCAAAACAGGTGGCGGTCCAGCAATGGCAGTCAATGGATAGTCCAAACGGTATGTTACCACCCTCGGGACGTGAAAAGAACCAGAGAACGTCCCACAGGGTGTTGGGTGATCCCTCTACAGAGATTTTATGGACAGACATGGCCAAGAATTACAGAATAACAAGATGGCAAAGAGTCACAAACTACACCTGTGGAGTATATTGATAAAATTCATGAATCTACCAAAGTATTAGGATACAAAAATAGTGAAGAAGAAAAACTTATATTTGTTTCTCCAGATGATCCATGAGATTATGCAGGAAGAGCTTTGGTCTAATAAAGTAGTGTCAAACTTAAACAGAAACAGATCCCTGTTGGCCATATATTGACTTAGAAAATTACAAATTAACATTGTATGTGTTGTAGTGTATTTTTATTTACTTTGTTAAATATTTCCCAATGACATATTATTCTGGTTCAGGTCAGCACCTGGGTGTTTTACTGACCACTTGAGCCTTTGAGTTTGATACCTCTGCTGTAATAGACCTGGTCTAGGCAAGCTCGGTTGCTTTAATAACACTGCAAATATGTAACAGCTACCCCAACTCAATTAGCATCTTAGCATCGTGCAATTTAGAACTGGAAGAGGCTTTTGGGATCATCTATGGTGGTGTTCTCTGGGTCCAGTAAGCATTTCTATAAAATACATTTTTCCATTGCTAAAATTAAGAAACATCCAGCTGTTGCCAACACTTTGCATATCAAATCTCAGCTTGAAGAGTCTTTCCTTTTTTTGTTGATAAATGAGTTTGAAATTGCACCTTGTAATTTTAGCTCACAGAACAGGCAAACATGACAGGATTTTCAAATACTTTATCGTGTTCCTCCAGTTTGTGAATGAAAAGGAGGCTTTGATGTAAACACCATAGTTTGGGAAGTTGTCCATATATTAGGTGTGTTAGAATTATTTATTCATTTCACATTAGTCATTAACGTCAACATGGGCCTAGAAGCATGATTTGATCACTGGGCAATTTCTATACATGGCAAATGAGCAAATTAGCTCAGTCACTAACTCACTGTGTAGCCTTAAAGAAGTCCCTTTCCCACTCTGGGAGGGTTCCTGTCTGTCAAATGGGGAGATTCAACGGGATGACCTCCAAGGTCCCTCCTAGCTCTGACAGTATATGAAAAGCAAAAATAGTAGTGAAGTTTTAATAGGGCCAGTGTGTATACCAAATGAGTACTTCTAACAGTCATATATAGTACAGTATGTGCTAATTATCCCACGTCCCCCTTGAAGCATACCACACCACCAGTCATCCATAGCACAATACAAAACGTGTCCCCAAAGAAATACAATAGCCCAAAAAAGTCATCAGTTTCTAACTATGTGATTTGTATTTTTCTAGTAAATCAGTTCTGGGTTTCTCTTTAAACCACAGTTTTTAAAGATTAAGCCATCAAGCGAACAGCTCTCCACAAAAAGCTAGGTTAAGGCAAAAGGGTCTGATGCACACTAAAAGTTTCCCAACTTTACCTTTTTTGTTTCCATTATTTTAAAATAAACATCTATTCCCCCCTCACATTACCTGCCATTTCCTAATGTCCCTTGTGGTTCCCTTTCTCTTCTTCCATCTCTACCCATATCACCCTCCTTTGTAACAGAAATGTGTGACTCAGTAAAATAATAATAACTAGTACTTATATAGTGCCTTAAGATTTACAAAGCATTTGACAAGCCATTTCATTTGATCTTCACATCAACCCTGTGAGGTAGATGCTATTTTTATCCCCATTTTACAGATGAAGAAACTGAGGCAGACAGAGATTAAGTGACTAGCCCAGGGTCACACAACTATTAAGTGTCTGAGGCTGGATTTTAACTCAGGTCTTCCTGACTCTAGGTCTAGCATTCTATCCACTGTATCATTTCACCCCCTCCTCAAGTAAAACAAATCAGGCCGTGCCTAACAACATAAGCCTCATTCCCTACCAATAGTCTACCACCTCTCTGCTAAAAGGAGGGAAGCATGCCAACCACTCTGTTTTCCAAAATAGTTATTGGTTGTTGTTTTCCTTGGCAGTCAACTGGGACAGGAGAGAGAGTGCTGGACTTGAAGCCACAGGCACTGAGACCAAATTTCATCTCTGCCACTTCTTTTCACCTGTGTAACCTTGGGCAAGTAGCTTAACCTCTGGGGGCTCAGTTTTCTTGTTTGTAAAATGAGAAGTTTGAACTAGGTAGCCTCTAAGGTTCCTTCTACCTGTTCCTTATACCTAAATCTGTGATCTTTTAGCCCACTGCATTATTACAGCCACTGTGTAGATCATTTTCCTGGTTCTGCTCCCTTTACTCTGTGTCAGTTCATACAAGTCTTCC
The DNA here is from genome assembly GCF_900497805.2 of Vombatus ursinus. Taxonomy (NCBI): domain Eukaryota; kingdom Metazoa; phylum Chordata; class Mammalia; order Diprotodontia; family Vombatidae; genus Vombatus; species Vombatus ursinus. The sequence continues at coordinate 2,579,566 of NW_020954930.1, forward strand.
TAAGTTTCTCTGAATTCTTCCTAGTGGCTGTTTTTTTTTTTTAATGCAGCAATAATATTCCTTTCCATTAATACACCAGACTTTGTTTAACCATTCCCTAACCTAATCAATGGGTACTTCCCCTGATTCATCCTCATGTAAACATTCTCCCAATTTGGGCTAGCAAGCATTGAGCTTTCTTGGTATTATTTGTAATGATGGCTTTTCTTTCTTTCATTTTTTTAGACAATTAGTTAAAGACTATATACATAGGTAACCCAACACACCTGGCCCCCACTGGATTTCTCATTCTGCTTCAATAGTGAGAGTAGTATAAAGAACCCAATTCCTATAACAACTCTAGGTTCATAGATCTGGAACCAGAAGGGACTCTGAAGTCATCTAACAAATATTGCCTGAAGGCAGGCCAGATTGGGCCTACAGGCCTTAGTTTTGCCCTTTGATATAGTCTAACCTTTTCATTTTACCGATGAAAAAACTGAGGCCTGGAGAGGGAAAGTGATTTGGTCACACATAGGATCACAGATCTAGTGTTGAAAGGGAACTTGGAGTCATTAATGCCAATGGTGTCAGACTCAAATAGAAACAGGAACCACTAAATCATACAGAGAAAACCATATATTAATCCTATGTTCTACTGTGTTTTTATTTTGTTTTGTTAAATATTTTCCAATCACATTTTAATCTGGTTCAGGTTTGACACTTCTATTCTAGTCTAATCTCCTCATTCCACAGATAAGGAAACTGAGATCCAGGGAAGGGAAGTGACCTGTAGAAACTCTCCAACTTGTCTATGTTTTTTTTCTAAATAAACTTCAGTGGCCAATGAGTGGCAGAATCAAGAATCACAGTGGGAGCCTCTGATACCAAATGCAAAATTCTTTATAGTATAGTGGAAAGTCTAGAAAGAGCCATAAGACAGGGAGACTTGCCCCTGCTATTCCAATTATTAGCTGTGTAACCATGGACATCTCTCCTGGAGGCAACAGGAATAGTGGGAAGAGTTCTGGCCTGAGAATCAGAAGATCTGGGTTCCAGTACTCCCAGATCTGCCATTTATTTGCTTGACTGAGTCCTTTCCTCTCTCTAGGCCTCAGTTTCCTTACCTGGCAAACAGGGATCCTAACACCTGCTGTACCTATTTCAGCAGGGTTTTGGCATAAGAAAATGTACATGGAAATGCTTTGCTGACCATGCAACTCTCAACTATGATTACCTGTTACTAGTGACCTGTTGAGAGGCTCAAATGAGATCACCAATGTGAAGGACTTAGAGGACCTGGGTTCAAAACCCCCCTTGGATTTATTAGTTGTGTGATCCTGGTCAGCCTCCCTGGGCCTCAACTCCTCACCTGTAAAATGAACTAGATGGCCTCTGAGGACCTTTCGACATTTCAATCTGTGGTCCTATGCCTTTGTAAACTATAGAGAGCTATACCAATGTTATCGGTCATTACCATGGCAGGATTGTTAGATTTAAAGGAAGGCTTTAACTTCTCCAAATTAACTTGCCTGGCCTGTGAAGTGGAGAAACTCCTCAGCATCCCCTAGGCAGTAAGAGCTCCATTCCCACTAGCAAGTTCAGGTAATAAAATCTGTCAACTTGAACCCAGCAGGAAATTTGCCATGTGTTCTTAGGCACTTCATTCTCTGAGCCTCAGTTTGTTTATCTGTAAAAGGAGGGCACTGCATTCAGTAAAGTTTCCCAGACTTAATGTTCTGTGACTATGATCTGAACATTTTGACTAAACTCATCAGTGTCCTCAAATCCATTTAGTTCAACCTAAATCTCAAGGGTGGGCAGCTAGGTGGCGCTACAGTGGACAGAGCATTGGGCTTGGAATCAGGAAGACTCATCTTCCTGAGTTCAAATCCAGCCTCAGATACTCACTAGCTGTGTGACCCTGGGCAAGTCACTTCACTCCGTTTGCCTCAGTTTCCTCATCTGTAAAATGAGCTAGAGAAGGAAATGGAAAACCTCTCCAGTATCTCTGCGAAGAAAACCCCAAATGGGGTCACAGAGTTGGACGTGACTGAAATGAATGAACAACAACAACAACAAAATCTCAGGGGTTCTTGACCTAATGTCCTTGAACTGGTTTTTAAAAAATATTTTGATATTCTATTTCAATCTAATTGGCTTCCTTTGTAATCTATGTATGTTATGTTATGCATTTACAAATGTGATTGTGAGAAAGGACTGGTGGGTCTCACTTGACTGACTGCCAAAGGGGTCTAAGACACAAAAAAAGGCTAAGAACCCCTGGTGTAATTGAACAGGAATTCCCTCCACAACGTATGCAACAAGTGGTTATCTGGCCTTTTTTTGAAGGCCTCAAATGCAGGTAATTGCAGCACTTTCCTAGGCAGCCCATCTTGCTTTTGGACAGCTCTCACTGTTGAGACGTTTTGCCAGACATCAAGCCTAAATGTGCCTCTTTGCCACTTCAGCCTAATCTGCCCCTGGGGATCAACAGAACAAGTTGTATCTGTCCTCCACAGGCAGCGCTTTAAATACTTGCGGACAACTATGATGGCCTCCTCAGACTCTGTTCTTCTCCAAGCCAAATAGCCCTAGTTGCTTTAACTGATCCTCATATGACATAGACTTGAAGCCCTTCACCATCCAGGTTGCTGTCCTGTAGTCACTCTCCACCTTGTCTATGATTTTTCTAAATAAACTTCAAGGGCCAGAACTGAACAGAATATTACAAATGTGGTTGTAGGATCCCAGGATCGTAGGTCTGGAGATGGAAGGGACCTCAGAAGTCATCTAGATCTCAGTTTACATATAAGGAAATTGAGGCCCAGGGAAGATCAAAAAACCATAAATCTATAATTGACAGAACCTCAGAAGCCGTGTATTAAACATCCTCATTTTACAATTTGGGGAACTGAGGCCCAGGGAGGTTAAACATATCAGTATCCTTACTGTTCATTCCCAGTGATCGCCAGAATACCAGGCTCCATCAGGGCAGTAAGTTAATCAGTAAAGTGTGTGTGTGAGGACACATACTTTTCAATCTCTCCTCCCTATCCCTCCCACCTCAAGTAAACAATTTTTAAAACTCACAATAAACAGGCGTAGTCCAGCAAAGCAAATTATCACATTGACCATGTCCAAAAATGCATGTCTCATTGTGCATCTTGAGTCTATCATCCCTCTGTCAGCAGGCAGACAACATACTTCATCATCTGCCCTCTGGAATCTTGCTTGATCACTGTACTGATCAGAGTTCTTAAGTCTTTCAAAGTTGTTTTCTTCTAGAAAGTGTGCTCATTGTGTCACTGATTCTCCTAGTTCTGCTCCCTTTGCTAGGGTTTAGTTCACAAGGTCAATTTCTGCCAAAACTGTCCATTTCATCGTCTCTTATGGACCACTAATATTCCATTAGATTCATAATGTCATTCAGCCATTGCCTGATTTATTCAGCTGTCTGCTCTAGAAAAGAGTGCTTGTAAGTACTGCTCCTTAGAAGCAAATGAGTAAAAGTGAAGTCCAGAAAAACCATTCTATGGAGTAGAAAGAACATTGGATTTACAGGCAGTTTTCTAAGTCCTGGCTCTGTCACTTATTAGCTCTATGGCTTTAAGTTGCTCCCCACTCTAAACCTCAGCTTTCTCATCTGTAAAACAGTAATGATAATACTTATGTCTACTCCTATCTCCCTGATAGGGCCGCTGTGAGTAAAATCCAGAGTATTCTAGGAACATGAGAACTTAGAAAACTAAGCAATGATAATGATAGATGGGCTAGTCAATGTTGGAGGGGATGCAGAAAGATAGACATGCTACTACTCTACTGGTGAATTAGCCTGACCATTCTAGAAAGCAATTAGGAGTTATAAGAAGAAAATAACCTGTCCATGCTCTTTGATCCCACTGCTATACACATTGACTAGGTCACAGGGGCGAGTTAACCTGCAGCCTTAAGGCCACATGTGGCCCTCTAGGTCCTCAAGTGCCACCCTTTGACTGAATCCAAATCTAAATCCTTTGACTGGACTCAGTCAAAGGACCTCACTTGAGGACCTAAAGGGCAATATGTGCTGTCAAAGCTACAGGTTCTCCACCTCTGGCCTAGGAAGTCAAAGAGAGAAAAGAAGGCCTCGTATATACCAACATATGCACATCAATACTTTTTTGTAGTAACAAAGGACCAGAAAATAGATACCCATCAACTGGGGAATGGCAGAAGAAACTACGGTACATGAATGTAATGGGATATAACTGTGCTGTAAGAAATGAGGAAGAATTCCAAGAGTCATAGGAAGATTAAAAGGAACTGACTCAGAGTGAAGTAAATAGGAAGACAATACGCAAAATGACTGCCACAATATAAAAAAATCACAAAACAATACAGTGTGATTCTAATGATCGAGTTTGGTCTTGAATAAGAGATAAGAAAATGTATCTCCCTCCCTTCCACAATGGTGACACGCTGTGGGTGTGAAACATTGCATGTACTGTCAGACTCAGCTGGTATGTTGGTCAGTTCCTTTGTTTTGCTTTGTCTAGTCTTTGTTTCAAACGGTGGCTCTCTACATAGCAGGAGAGGGAAATATTTTTAAATAAATATTAAAAATAAAAGATAGCAATAATTTTTGAAAAAGAAGTACAAGCTATTCTTCTGAAAGGCCCACCTTCAAGTAATGGTGATTCAGTTCAATCCTGCAGATACTTATTAAGCGCCCACTGTGCAAAAGGTGTTGTGCCAGGTAGGCACCGATGGTCATGAGCTCACAGGATTTACAGCAGGAAGGGAGCACTCAAATTGAGCTAGAAACCATCAGGCAGCTAAAGGACCCAGCAGACAGATGGCTAGTTAGAATGCTGGACTTCTCAAGGCAGGAAGACTACAGTTCAAATCTCGCCTCAAGTGCCAACTAGCTGTGTGACCTAAGGGTCACAAGACACTTAATTGCTCTGTGCCTCAGTTTCTTCATCTGCCAAATGACGGAGGTGGACTTGATGGCCTCCAAGATCCCTTTCAGCTCTAAACCTATTCTCCTATAATTCCTGACTTCTGGAGTTGCTTGCCAGCTCCAGGTCTATGATCCTACATGTGACTTCAGGCAAGTAATGTCACCCCCATGGGACTCATGTCCTTATTGTAAAAGGATATTGTTGGACTAGGGGTCCCCTTTCATCTCTAAATGGGAGAGACAACTAGGTGATGTAATGGATAATGTGGGGAACTTGGACCCAGGAAGCCCTGTGTTCAAACCCTGCCTCAGACACTTACCAACTGTGTGACCTTGGGCAAGTCATTTCCCTCCCTGGGCCTCATTTCTTCCTCTATAAAATGAGAGGGTTAGACTACATCACCTCTGAGGTCCCTTCTAATGCAAGACCTCAGATCTGATCTTGGCACAGAGCCCAGAGCAGATTTCTCTGCCCTCCTGCACGAAATCCATGGAGGCAAATGGTACTGTAAAAAGAGCTCTGGCTAAGGAGTCAGACGACCCAAGTTCAAAGCCTGCCTCTGCCCATAATGCCTTAGGCATTTCACTTTTCCGGTCCTCAGCTTCCTCTTCTGCAAAGAGAGAAGGTTAGATCTTGGTAAAGTCTCAGGTTCTTTCCAACTCTAAACCCACTCTCCTTTCTCTAGAGCTCTTTATCTCCAGCTTCCAAGCCTCCTGGACAGCCCTAAACCTTTCCTAGCCACAATTTCCTTCCCATTAATCCCCTCCATGCCAAGTCTCTCCAACAACCTCCCAGTCTGTATCCTGAGTCACCACACCTCCTTTAGAATCTCACGAACACCCAAGAGATGAGTCCTGGACCCCATTGTCTTTTCAGGACAAACATCAGCATTTTAAAAGATCGATTTACATTGCAATTACTCCAACCTCAGCAAGGCTGATCCTCTCAATCCCCTGGGATTTGGAGGTAGGGGTGGGCAGGAAGGGGATGGGTGACAAAACAGGAAGGATTTTCTAGGATACTACCAATCAGCAACTGCTAGACTGACCAAAGTGAGCTGCCTAGCCTCTGAGGATAGCAAAAGCATCTCCTCCTTCGAGAATGGTCTTTGACACCAAGTTTACTCTCTCCACCCCTCCCCCACCTCTCCCTCTCTCCTGTCTGTCCCTTTCTCTCCCACTTTCTCCTCTTCTCCCCTTTCTCTTTACTTTCATTTGTCCTCTCTTCCCCCATTCTTCTATCTCTGTTTCTGTCCCTGTCTCTCTCGTCTTTTTCTCCTCTCTTTCTCCTTCTCTCTCCTCTCCTCTCTGTCCCATCTCTCTGTCTCTCTCTCTCCCTTTCTTTCTCTCTCCTCTCCTCTCTCACTCTTTTTCTCTCTCTTCTCTCTCCCCCTCATCTCTTTCTCTGTCTCTCCATCTCTCTGTGTCTCTCTGTCTGTCAGTGTCTGTCTGTCTGTCTCTCTCTCTCTCCCTCTCCCTCACACACACACACACACACACACACACACACTGATTTCCATTCACTCTGCCTACTTTTCTTGATGTCACAGAAAGTGTTCAGGAGGAGGCAGATTTAAACAAGCTTTTAATCCATTCATTTATTCACTGATCCAGTACGTATTGAGCCCCGACTAGTTCTCCCAACTCTAGCAAGACAGATGGGGAAGAAGGAATGCAGTCTTCCTAGGTAGTTAGGGTGAGCACCGAGAGTGTGAAATAACATTATTCACTTCAGCAAACGATTATGGAGTATACGCTACATGCGAGGTGAAGGGAGTCTGGCAACCGTGGGGAGAACAGCTCTGACTTGACCAAGATTTATTCTTGGAATAGCACCTACCTTGCAGGGTTGCTGTGTGAGTCATAGAATCATAGGCTCTTAGATCTAGAACTGGAAGAGCCCTCTATTCCAACTCCTTCATTTTTGCAGATAGGGAAACTGAGGCCAAGAGAAGGGCAGGGACTTAGGATCATGGGATCCTAGCTGTCAAGCTAGAAGGGACCTCAGAGGCTATCTAATCCAAACCTCCCCTCCAGTATTACAGATAACGAAACCAAGGGTGGGAGAGAGAAAATGGCTTAGAATCATATCTTTAGAATTGGATGGGACCCCAAAAGGTTATTCATTTAATTCAACTTCCTCAATTTACAAATGAGAAAGCTGAGGGCCAGAGGAAGAAGTGACTTGCCCAAGGTCACATGAGTATTAAGTAGAAGAGGCAGGATTTGAATCCCAGTCCTCTGGCTCACTACAGGGGTCCTTCCCTCAGACCACACAAATGTCAAAGGCCACATTATTTGTGATAACAAAGAGCTGAAAGCCAAACATATGCCCAACTCTTAGTGAACAGCTGAACAAATTAGGACATAGGAATACAACAAAATACTACTGCCCCATAAAGAAAAAGGACTGTGAAGCTTTCAGAGAAATGGGAGATTTGTGCGAAGCAGAACATTCGGCAAACTTTAAAACACTATATGGTGGCCGCCATTATTAGTATCATTACCAAAAAGGTTTGGGTTTTTTTTTCCCTCAAGAGCTGAGAGGGAGATAATCTAGGTAGACTGTACAGGAATGAAAAGCTAGACTTCCCATGAGCCTAGCTTTCCTCCAGTTATCCAACCTACAGCTGAGCCCAAAGCACTAATGCCAACCATCGAATATCTGACAAGTAGCCATCCACCCTCCACCTGAAAATTGTTTTTGTTTTTCCCTTATATAAGGTCTAAATCAGTCTCTCTGCAATTTCTGTCCAGGACTTCCATCTCTACCCTCTGAGGTCAAGCAAGACAAGTTGAATCTTTTCTCCACAGGAGAATCCTTCACATATTTGGAGACAGAAATTGTGTTCCTAAAGTCTCCTCTTCTCTGGGCTAAAATCACAAGTTCCTTCAACTGGTCCTCTTAAGGTATGGATTCAGGGTCCTTCCCCATCCTAGATGTCCTTCCCTATACACTCTCCAGCTCGTCAATGTCCTTCCTAGAATACAGGATGCATTCTTGAATGCAATAAGCCAGAAGTCTGGCCATGATTGTGAACAGTGGGATTGTTGCCCCCTTTCCAAACAACTCTGCCCCACAATGCAGCCACATGAGGTTTTCTGGCTGCTATTTCACACTCTGGGCTCATAGGGAACCTCAGGCTCATTAATAATAATAGCTAATATTTAAATAGCACCTACTATGTGCCAGGCACTGTGCTAAGCACTTTATCATTATTATCTCACTTGATGCTCACAACAAACCTGGGAGATTGGTGCTATTATTATCCTCATCTTACAGAAGAGGAAATGGAAACAAACAGAGGTTAAGTGACTTGCCCAGGGTCACACAGCTAGTGTTGGGGCTAGATCTGAACTCAGGTCTTCTTCATTCCAAACCTAGTACTCCATTCACTGCACCACCTAGTTGCCCACTAAGACACCTGGATCATTTTCAGACAACCTGCTATCTAGCCATGCTTCCACTGTCTTGTACTTATAAAGTTAATTGTTGTTGTTCAGTTGTGTCTGACCCTTCATGATTCCATGGACCATACTGTTCATGGGGTTTTCTTGGCAAAAATACTAGACTGGTTTGCTATTTCCTTCTCCAGTGGATTAAGGCAAACAGAGGTGAACCTGTGTGACCCTTGTGTGAATCCAGGGTCACATAGCTAGTGAGTGTCTGAGGCAGGATTTGAACTCAGGTCTTCCTGACTCTAGGCTCAGCACGCTATCCACTGACCCATTTAGCTGCCCCATAAAGTTAATGTCTTTACATTCATTCTGAGTCGCGTCCCTGATACCTGTAACATCAAATTCACCATGTTGTATCAAGACGGCTTGTTCACCTTTCTTATTTGCTTGTGTATAGACATGTAAATCCAGGCATTTGTGCTTTCATGGCTGTTCCTTTCCCCAATTTTGTCACCTGTAAATTGCCAGGTTTCTATACTGCTGTTCAGCTTCTTACATTGTAGGTACTTTCTATGGTACCTAGGTTGGCAGATACACATAGGCAGTTTTCTCTCCCCACTCTTCTCCATCCCTTCTTCAATTTAAAGCCAACCTCTTGATTAGATGTTCAAGACTCTAGGCAAATATAACTTTACTAGACCTTCAGGCCTGACCAAGAATCTGTGATTTTCCTATATTTTAAGCAATGGTCCAGAAAACCAAAACCATTCCCAGGTAACATCTTCTTAACTAACTGGTTACTTCCAGAATCCTTCTAAATCCTTTGTCCTCTATGATCAACAATGATGAAAATACCATCTATGCCCCTGAGATCTTTAGTTTCTTGTCCAGGGCTTTATAATCCTTAGCAATGCTTTCTAAGTTCCTTTTGGCGTATCATTTTGCAACACAAATGACCAAAGTGGGCTTTAGTCACCAGGTCTTCTTACTTTGGAGAGGCTCCCCATTACATCCAAGATACATGGGTTAAGTTAGCAGCAGACCTCTGAACCATTATTATCAGGTCAACTAATAGCCACTTAGCCACCACTGCTCATCTCTTCTTCCCTCTGACTCTTGCAGAACAATCTCTCACTACAATCTACCCCTGTTCTGACCCCATCATCATTCTCTGGTTAACAAGCAGGTTGTCTTTCTCAGAGTCTTCAAAAACAGTCTTCTATCTACTACTTCTAATTTTTAAAATGAAACCTTCCTTTTTTTAAGGTGAGAAGTGGGGAGAAGGAAGCACAGAATACTTCATTCTCCCTAAAAACCTAAAGGTTAGAGAGCTATTTTTCAAAACCTTTTACCTTTTCTTTTAGGTCTAGGAGGAAGACCAGTCCATACTTTGAATAAAAATATCAATTACTTAGTTACAGCAGCAAGGCAAACATTGCACATTCTATGCAGATCATGTCAACGTTCTCCCTGCTCTCCATATTTCCTGAACACATGATCTTCTATCCTTCACTGCTCTTGCTAGGAGCTCTTGTGTGAGTCTTTAGAACTATTGTGGCAACTTATACATCAAACTGTGCCAAAATGGAGTCTGTGGAATAAGCTTTTTAGATAGCTGACAGATGGTTATACAACCCTCTTGAATACCTCCAATGATTGGAAGCTTATCACCTCATGAATCAGCCCATTTCATTTCTGAACAGGTCTAGTTGTTAGGCCATTTTTCCTTAAATTGAGTTATAAGCTTCTTTTTGCAACGTCAACCCACTGCTCCTAGTTCTACTAATCCCTCTCCCACATGACAGACTTTCTAATACTTGAAAACAGCTGTAACATCTTTCTTTGTAGCCAGTAGCCTATGAAAATAATTGGGATTTGTGATCTCCTCTAATATGAGAAGAATTCTTGTTTGCTTTACACAAGTATAGGTAGAAGACAAAACTTTTCTTTAAACAGCAGACAGCAATGACAGAATAACATAAAGAAAAAATATTTGAATTAAATTTAGAAGGTGATTTAAAATCACATAATCTCAGAACTGAAAGAGACCTCAGAGTTCATTTAGTCCAACTCCCAGCTACATAAAGCAAGAATAATGCCCCTCCACAATATCCCTGGATAAGCAACATTTATTCGTTTAAAAAATATATGTAACACATGAGAATCTATATTGTGAAAGCTGAATATTTTTAATTATTTAAAATAGGAATCTTAAAGTTATTCCTAGAAGTCCAAGAGAATGTTGAAAGTAAATACTGCAAAATCTTTAGTAATATGTTTTCATTCATTCAACAAATATTCATTAATATGCAAAGCACAACTAGCTCTATTTCAAGAAATCACAAAAATGGCAGAATCTCGTAGTTAGAAGGGACTTCAGAGGTCATCTAATCCAACTGATACCTGAACAGGAATTCCTTCATTAAAAAAAAAATTCTTAATAGAATAGAATCATAAGCTATGGGACTGAAAGGGCCTTTGAAGATCATCTGAAGCTTAGAGAGGGAAAGTGACTTTTCTACAGTCATATAGACAATAAATAACAGATCTAGAAATTCAGCATAGGTCTTCTGCATCAAAATCCACAGTAACCTGGAGTCAGGAAGACCTGAGTTTAAATCCAGCCTAAGATACTTGCTAACTTTGGGACTTTGGGCAAGTCACTTAACTTCTTTCTCAGTTTCCTCATCTGTAAAATGGGGATAACAATATTTGTGAGGCTCTACTGAGGTAATGTTTGTAAAGCACTTTGTAAACCTCAAAGCGTATATATGCTTTATTGTTGTTGTTATTGTTCAGTCATTTCAGTCGTGTCCAACTTTTCACGTCCCCATTCGGAGTTTTCTTGGCAAAGATACTAGAGTAGTTTGTCATTTCCTTCTCCAGCTCACTTTACAGATGAGGAAACTTAGGCCAACAGGGTTAAGTGACTTGTCCAGGGTCGCACAGCTAGTAAGTGCCTGAGGCCAAATTGGAACTCATCTTGACTCTAGGCCCAGTGCTCTATCCACTGTGGCACCTAGCTGTCCATGTATGCATGCTAGCTATTATTATAATTCTTGATTGTAAGCTCCTTGAGGGCAGGGACTGTCATTTTGCCTCCTTTTGCATCCCCAGTATTTAGTATACTGCCTGGCACATAGGAGGCACTTAATAAATGTTGATTGATTGATTTATTATTTCCACTATGCCACATATGTAACTTCCTATTTAGAGATTTCTTCTAATCCTAATTTGAAAACAAGCTAAACATGAGTCAGGAGTGTGATTTACAGCCAAAAAAGGTACTGTTATCTTGGGCTGCCTTAAAAGGGGTATGACTTCCAGGTGATCATCCCACAGTACTCTGCCATCATTGGACTTCATATGGAGTTTTGTGTTGAATTATGGGCACCAGGGTTTAAGAAGGACATTGATAAGCTGGATAGTGTACAGAGAAGGCTGACCAGGATGGTAGAGTTCTACAGTTGAAGTCATATGAGGATCAGTTAGTCGAAGGATCTGGGGATACTTAGCCTAAAGAACAGAAAATTCCAAGGGGGGCATGAGAGCTGTCTTCAAGTATTGGAAGGATTGTGTCATGTGGAAGAGGGATTATTTGTCTCACTCTATTTGGCTTGAGAGGGGAGAGCTAGGGCCAGTGGGTGGATGTTGCAAAGAGGCAAACAATGAGAACTGCCCAAAATTGGAACAGGCAGCCTCAGAAGGTGGTGAGTTCCCCTACCTTGGAGGTCTTCAAGCAAAAGTAGCACAACCACTTGTTTGGTATGTTGTAGTGGGGATTCCTTTCAAGCATGGGTTAGACTAGATGGTCACTGAGGTCCCTTCTAAGGCAAATTCTGTGCTCCTGTGATTAACATGCAGCTGTTGGTTTGCCATTCATTCCGATATCTTTTAAAATATCCACACTACAAGGAATCTTTTCATTGAAACATGCATTCCACCAGAAGTGAAGGCGCTAGCCTGGGTGCCATTAGAACACCACTGAAAAAAAGTCCCTTCCGGCAGTTGGCAGAGAGGAATTAAATGCTGCCGGGAGCTGGAGATTTTCAATCATGGATGGTTTGTGAGCCATGCTTAATCTGCTATCTGCACATGCTTATTAGAACTATTCATGCACTTGCTATAATCAACTTGTTTATATATTTACAAGTAATGACTTTCTGGTTATTATTTTAATTAAGCAACCCTTCATTCAGTATGATTCAGTCAACTAATGTAATTCCTTCTGATGGGGCAAACTAGCACTTACCACAGTCAAAGAAAAAACTGGTTGCTTGGTTGCCACGAGCTTCTCTATCGACTGAATGACCTATTGGAGTTCAATTGGGGGGAGGAGAGGAGGTCACAGAAGCTCAGAGTTTCAAGGGGCTTCAGCCCAGAGGCCAGCTGGTCCAACCTAGACCTGAACAAGCTTCTCCTCTACAACAGAAAGCAAGCTCAAGGGTCATTCAACTTTGACTTAAAGCCTTCCAGTGAGGGCAGCCCAAGACAGCCCACCATGCCACCCCCTGCTTAAAAAGATCCAGTGGCTTCCTATTGCCTTTCCAAAAAAATGCAAATGTCTCTGTTTGGCATTTAAAGCTATCTACAATCAGAATCCCACCTATCTATCCAGGTTTACTATATCCATAACTCCACCTCATGCCCTCTATGGTCTGTCCAGCCAAAGCAGCTCACTTGTTGTTCCTTGTACACAACATACCATCTCCCAGCTCCAAGCCTTTCCCCAAGCTGGTGCCTTGCCCAGGTGCCCCTCTCCCCACCCCCACCCCAAACATATTCCCTTTTCACCTCCACCCCTTAGAATCCTTAGCTTTCTTCAAAGCTTACCTCAAGTCCCTGAAGGTATCACAGGAAAGTAGAAAGGAGGCTGGACCTGGAGTCACAGGCTTCATTTTCAAATCCTTTCTATGCTTCTTGTCCACAGTCACACTCTACAGGTTAGGTCACTTAAGCTCTCTAGGCCTCAGCTTTCACATCTGTAAAACTGGGGGAAGAGGTGATAACCTCTGGATAACCTCTGAGGTTCCTTTCAGCCTTAAAACCATGATTCTCTGATCCTAGACAAGGCCTCTCCTGAGCTCCCCAGTTGCTAGTCATTCCCATCATATTACTTTGTACATAGTTTGCATGGATTTTTATCAATTAATTGAGCCACAAGCACTTATTAAGCACCTACTCTGTATTAGGCACTGGGGCTACAATTACAAAGATTCCTAATTACAAATTACAAATAATTACAATTACAAATGATATATATTTACAAATATGAATAATTGTAATAAAAATACTAATTACAATCACAAATAATTCCTAATTGCAAAAGTGTGCTTACATTCAAATGGGGAAAAGAATAAGGATATATCAATAGATGTACAGTATAAATATAAAGTTCACGCATGCATACACACACACACACACACACACACACACATGCACACGAAGTAGCTACAAACAAGGTAGTTTGGGAGGGAGGGGACTGGTACTTGGTAGCAATAAGGAAAGGTTTCAAGTAGAACAATGGTACCTGAGCTGAATATTAACGGAGGACAAGTGACAGTGAGGAAATAATGCATTCCAGGCATGAGAGGAAAGCCAGTGCAGAGGCTCAGAGATGGACGACACAGTTTCATGTAAGAGAAACAGAGAGAAGGTCAGTTCAGCAGGATCACAAAATACAGTATGTGTATGTGTCAAAGGAGGGGGTGAGAGGGGGGCTAGAATGATAGGTTGGGGCCAGGTTGGGTAGGGCTTTAAAAGCTAAACAGTGGAGTCTCCCTTTTATCTTAGAAGCAATAGGGACTTGGTTGAGTAGGGGAGTCACATGGTCAGATCTTCCACTTAAGGAAAATCACCTTGGCAACAGTGTGGAGGATAGACTGAAGTGGGGAGAGACTTGAGGCAGGGAGGCCAATTAGGAATCAAGAGGTGATTAGGGCCAGAACTAAGATAGTAACTGTGTGAGAGGAGAGAAGGGGCTGGACAGTAAGGATATTGGGAAGGTAGAAATGGCAAGTGATTGGATATGTGGGCTGTGAAAGAGTGAGGACTTCGGGATAATGCTGATATTACAAAAGTGAGATACTCAAAGAATGACAGAAAGACAGAAGTTTGGAGGGGCAGGGCTGGAGGGAAACACAATGAGTTTTGTTTGGGATGTGTGAGTTTAAAATGTCTCTAGGACATCCAATTTGAAATGTCCAATAGGCAACTAGCTGGAATTGATCTGGAACTGAAGCTCAGGGGAGAGGCCAAGGCTGGGTATAGAGATCTGGGAGTTATCTGCACTAAGATGAGAGTTATATCCCCATGGGAGTTGATGAGGTAACCAAGAGTCAGAGTATAGAGGGAGAAGAGAAGAAGGCCCAGGACAGGGCTTTGGAGATTGCCCACAGTTAGGAGCATGATGACAACGATGATGATTTGCATTTAGATAGCACTTTATGGTTTGCAGAGTGTTTCACATGTTATATCATTTGATCCTTACAACAACCCTGAGGAGGTAGGTGTTCACATTATCCCAATTTTACAGATGAGGAGAGTGAGGCACAGAGAGGTTCAATGACTTGCCCAGAGTCACACAGCTAGGAAGTATCTGGGGCCAGATGTGAATGATGAGCCAACAAAAGAGACTATGACTGATGGTAAGACAGGTAGGAGGTAAACCAGGAGAGAATAGTGAACCAAGTTCAAATCCTGCCTCAGACATTTGCTAATTGTATGACTCTAGGCAAGTCACTTAACCTCTGTCTCAGTTTCCTCATCAGTAAAGTGATATAATAACAGTACCTAGCTCCCAAGGTTCTTGTAAGGATTAAATGAGAAAATATATGTAAAATGCATTGTAAACCTTAAAATATTGTGTAAATGCTAGCTATTATCATTATTGTTATTAATGTCACAAAAATCCAGAGAGCATAGAGTATCCAGGAGGAATAAACAGTCAATGGTGTCAAATATAACAGACAGGTTGAGAAGGATTAGGGCTGTGGAAAGACCATAAGATTAGGAAAGGATAGTTTCAGTTGAATGATGATATAAAAGCCAGATTGCAAAGGGCTGAGGAGTGAGGGAGAGACTTCTCAGGGAGCCCCTTTGTCAGCCTCAGATCCAGGCCCCCAGCCTGTGGCCCCTTCACTGCAGGGACTTTAGGGTGACTTGTCTGTGGCCCTTTTGCCAGATCCAGGCTGCCCACATGTGGCCTGACTTGCCCCCCAGAGGCCTATCACTTTTCTCAGAAGACCCACCCTGAAATGCCAACTCCTGACTCCTTTCCAGACTCACACCAGGCCATACTTTCCCCGTTCCTACTTGCAGTGAATCTGGGTCTCTCAGGACTCACCTTATCCACCCGCTAAAATGCTTGGTCCTGGTAACAGGGCCTTGAACCATCTAAGAATCTGCCTGCCTCATCAGACCCCCCCTCCCCACCTTCAACCACTGATACTCTGCCTGAACTCATCCATCTTCCTCATACTCTCCCCATTCCGGTGGCTCTGAACCCCCAGTCATCATTGTGAAAACCCCATTCCTTATTACCCATTGCCTGCTTCCCTACTTTTATTCCCCTGAACCCTAGCCCCCAAAATATCCCACTCCAAATCCCACCAAAATCTACTCTTTCTTTGTGCTTTCTGGAATGCCTGCTCCATAGGTAACAAACTTGCTTTCATCCTTTGCCTTTGCCTTTCTACCCCCTCTGTATTCTAGCTCTCATGGAGACCTGCCTCCCTCCTAATAATACAACATCCCTGGCCACCCTTTCCAGCACTAGTTGCACTTTTACTCATACCCACACCATCCCTCCCCTCCCAACTCACTGGTCATGGTGTGAGAGTCAGAAGGCTCCTTGCTTCCCATTGCCACTTCCAGACTCTCCGTTGAATGTCAATCACCTTAAAAAAAGAAAGCCAATCACCTCCTCCTTTGAAGTTCATTCAATCCAAATTTATTACCCAATCAAGATTCTTGTAGCTGTTATCTACTGATCCCCAAAATACTTTGCTTCCTTCCACAATGAGTTCAGTGTCTGGTTTACAGTCTTTCTCACCCACCCAACTCCTGTCCTCATACTAAGGGAATTCAACATACACATTAATACCACCTCAAACACCTTAACTTCTCCATTCCTCAATCTATTCATCTCTCATGACCTATTCCTCCACCTCACCTCAGGCTATACACAGAGTTAGATGGCCTTACCCTTAATCTTGCCATGACCCATGTGTTGTATTTCCATGTTCTTGAATTCTGAAATGCCTTTATCTGATCCTAATCTTTTATCATTCCATCTTTCCCACTGATTTATAACCCCTAACTGTTCTTTGTCCTCACTGTGACATCCCACCCTTCCACCTCACCATTCTTTCCCAGGCCTGCACTCCTGTACTGACTATACTTTCCTCCCTTCCCCATCTCAATCCTCTGGTGAATCAGTTCAACCCTAAACTATTCTCTACACTTGAATCTCTTACCTCCTTGTCCTATCACCACAAATCATGCCATGCCAAGCCCCAGCCTTGGATCACTGCTGCTCAACAAGGCTGGAGAAAATCACAAAACAGTGCATACTAGGTCTACTACAAATTTATGTTACATAAATCTCACCTGGGTCTTTACTGTGGCAAGGCAATCCTGTTATAACTCCCTATTCAAATCACTATTGAACTCACCACAGTGGCTGTTCCAAAACTTTTCAGTCCTTCTCAAGCCTCCTATGGCACTTTGCCCTCCCCCTTCAGCTGAAGACTTAACCTCGTACTTCACTGAAAAAAAAATGGAGCCCATTTGCTGAGAGCACCACCTTCTCTCTTCCTCAGCTCATATTAGTCAGATGCCTTCAGTGCTGTCTCACATGAAGAAGTGACCCCTCTCTTTGCCAACACAAACTCCCTACATGTACCTTTGACCCCATTCCATCCCATCTTCTCCAACAGATCTTCCCCACTCTTTTACTTATCTTCAATGTCTTTTTATCCACTGATTCCTTCCGTGCTGCTTCTACAGTCACTAGGCCAAGTCTTCCCCTTCTTTAAGGGTCCCTCTGACCTTTCCAGTCTGATTACATACTCCAGAGTCCAGGCATACTGACATGCTGGCTGTTCCTCATACACAACATTCTATCTCCTGTCTCCATGCCTTTACACTGGCTGGTCTCCCATGCCAGATTACTCTCCATCCTTAACTCTGACTCTTAGAACCTCTGGTTCCCTTCAAGATACAAGTCATGTACCCTTTCCACCATGGAGTTTTTCTTAGTGGCTCCTGCCTTCCCCTCCAGGGTCACCATGTTTCTGCTTTAAATGCTTTTTTGTATACACCTACAGATGCGTCTTTTATACATATATATGTACACACTGTCCTCCCCATTGCAACATAAGCTTCTTGGGGGCAGGAACTGTTTTGCTTTTCTGTATACCCTACACTTAGTACTGTACCCAGCAGGCACATGGTGAGTATCTGATAAATGCCAAGTAATTGACTGAGACAGCCTAGTCCACTTTGGGAAAACTCAAATGACTAGAAAGACTTTCCTTACACCATACCCAAATTTCTTTCTCTAACTTCTACCCACTGGCTCCTTATCCTACCCTCTGAGACTAAACAGAAAAAGGGTACGTCTTCTTCCCCAAGATGGCCCCTCTAATAGAATATAAGGGTACCCTGTAATCTGAGTATTCATTATATAAGTCCCTGAAGCTACAAGGTAGCATTTTGGTTTCATAAGAACCTGTGATGTCACCAGTATAAGGAACTCCCAGTGAGGAAATTCCTTCCGCCAATGCATATCGGCATTGGCAATTTCTTTTCTTAGAGAATTCCCTAAGTGACTTGCACTGGGTCAGATAAACTAGTACTTTCAGAAGCAGGCCTTAAACTCCTCTTCCTGACTCCAAAGGCAGCTCTCTAACCCAAAGGGTCACACTGCCTTCCTATGAAATTACGTAGGTAAGCAAAGGGCATCATAACACAACAATATTTGTTAATAAGCTTACTTATCGAATTAGTCCCACCCAAATATCCCTTCTTGCTTAACACTAGTGATTGCCCCTATCCATGCCTCAATATCTTTCCTGATCAGTTTCTCTCTGATTAAGATTAAGAGAGGCCCTTGGGAAAACTTAGGAAGCTATCAAAAAGGTTTAGACCAAAGTCCCTCTTGGTGATCCTACCACAGAGGTCAAGTATGAAGTGAAGGATGTTGTCCTGTGCTATCACACAATTTGGTGAGAAACGTTATGCCTCTTAAACTTTAGAGGCAGTTGTTGGTGCAGTAGATAAGAGTGCTGGACCTGAAGTCAGGAAGAACTGACTTCAAATCTGGCCTCAAACATTTACTGGCTGTATGACCCTGGGCAAACCACTAAATCTCTGTCTGCCTCGGTTTCCTCAACTGAAAAATGGGATGCCTGACACACAGCAGGCACTCTATTTTTATTCTCTTACCTTCCTTCTTTTCTCCATTATACCCCAAATTGACATGACTCATCCTTTGTTAATTCTAAGAATTAGTGCATAGTTGTAATTATAACCTAAATTGTGTTATATGTAAGCTTTTAAAACTTGTTTTCATGATCTCTAGTTTCATCCCATAAGATATAGTCCAAATAAAACCTTTCTTCTATAATATTTATCCTGAACAGTTGGTGATCATTGTAAATTCATCTTCGGTGGGCGTTTTCTCTGGTACAAATTTTCCTCGGATAATAATGACCTCCTAAACTCAAAGACAGCTATTATTCTCCTCCACTATCTCTTCTTTTTTTGTTGTTTGTTTTTTGCTTTTTGCTGAAGCAATCGGGGTTAAGTGACTTGCCCAGTGTCACACAGCTAGTAAGTGCTACGTGTCTGAGACTGGATTTGAACTCAGGTCCTCCTGACTCCAAGGCCAGAGCTCTATCCACTGTGCCACCTAGCTGCCCCCACCATCTCTTCTTTTCCAAGCTAAATAGTTCCAGTTATCTCTCTTAGTTCTTCTCATATGGCATGATCTCAGGGACCTTGGCCATCCTGCTCATTCCTCATTCATATCCCTATGAAATCTAGAAATTACACCTGACCCCTGGGTAACTTTCCAAGCTCTGCCTAAAAATAACCCCATGGAAGAAATTCAGCCAGGGCAAGAGCTATAGCAGTGAGGTGGGGGAGGGGAGGCAGGGACTGGTCTATGTTTAGGAAAAGTATAGAAAATCACTTTTTCCTTGCAGTATTATAAAAAAATACAATTTCTGTCAATGAGACTATTGAAAGTCTTGGGGGAGGTGCCCCCCAATCTGCATAACTTTCAATAATATCAACATTTTCCCATTCTCCCCATCAAAGTCATCATTGACTCCTCTCTCTCTCCATTTCTCTGGCCCTGCTACTTATTACCTATGTGACTCTAGATTAATCATCTTCTTTCTCTGGTCCCCAGAGTCTCCAAGTATAAAACAGGACATTAGGCTAGGTAATCTCGAAGGCCCTTTACAACTCTGATATTCTATGATTCCATTTGTGAGATGGCGAGTCAAGAGTGAAGGATATATTCTGTAGCTAGAAGCAGTTTTTCTTCTACACAAAGTTGGTATTTTGATACTGAACTTTTTTTTTCTTACTTAATCCTACCTGTCCAAACCACCAAATGTTAAATGAAGAAACCTTCCATTTTGTTCAAATCCTCTCCCTAGCTTTTTTTTTAACAGGGTCTCTTAACTCAGGCTGAAAGTGGAGGGGCCATTAACAGGCAGACCCCACTGATGATCACCACAGAAGCTCTGACCTGCTCCTTTTCAACCTGAGCTGGATCACCCCTCCTTCAGCAGCCTGGTGGCCTCCCACTCCCAGGAGGCTCACCATATTGGTGCAGGACTTAGTGGAGACACCCTATCAACTTTCACTATACTGTCGCTCAAAAATCCCAAACTCAAGTCATCCACCAGTCTCAGCCTCCCCTTTAGCAAGGACTACAGGTCTGCATGCCATCATGCCCATATGGACCCTCTATTTTCCAAATGAAGAAGAAAATTCCTTCAGAGAAGGAATATTACTTGCCCAAGAGCATGCATCTAACTCATGGCAGAGCCACCAGAGGAATAAGTCTTGTCTCATATTGTGATGTTCATTTGATCAGCATCTGGAAATTTCCTTACTCTAGTTCCACAGAATTCAAATCCAAGCTGGAACTGATCTCAGGTTTCATGAAAGTACAATTTGACCTTCAAACAAAATGGTTTTGTGTCTTTCCTATTCAATGAAGGGAAAGCTTCCTAAAGCAGGGCTCAGAAGGGGAGAATCAAGGATGTCAAATATGCCCCCTGCCTCCTCTCCACCTCTTAACCCCTCCAAAAAAAAAAGCCCAAAACCAATAACAACAATCTAATAGGTTTCCTTCCAATAGTAGAATAGCAGAAAAGTGAAAATGAGAATGAAAGAACAAAAGGTGAGGAGGAAGTTTCAAACAAGGACACTGTTACCACTGCTTGTTTTCTGGTGTTAGAGTTGAATATTCCCTTTCAGATTGCTCCCTAGCCTTTGAAGTTAACAACCCTACAAGAGGAGAAGAAATCACACTTCCAGTTGTAAGTTTGGGCTTGAGGTGGTTTTTGGCCAGATCCAAAGTCAACTACCCCTGTTCCATTGTAAGGCACCTTCCTGGGGATAGTGAGGCCTCAACAATGGAAACTCATTGTTAGAAATAAATCCTGTTCAGCTTTGATATTTTGTGAATGGAATGATTTTAAATCCTTTGATGGGGTGAACTACTATTAGAAGATAACATCTCCATCACTTTAAGAGAAAGATTGTGTACAACACTCTTGAACTCTATGTTCTTAGACAGCTTCTAGGCGTTCCTGTGATTTAGGCGTAACCTCACTTTAAGAAAGCGTAGGTAGACAATCAAATGAACACGTAAGAGAAAGGAGAGGTGATTAACAAAATAATGTTCACTCCATAGAATACATTTTTTAAAAATTCCATTTACAAAATATCAATTTGGACACAACTTTTCAGGAATGTGTCTGCAGTTTATATAACACCAAGGTCTGGATTCACACTAATTACTAGGTTTAGAGTGAAATATTTGGTTAAGGGCACTTCATTGGGCACAAGCTCCCATCTCTGCTGAGCTGAAAACTTCTAAATTCATCTAAACTAAGTTTTCATCAGGCTAGAAGACCAGGCAAGGAATAGATAGATAGATGTATATGTATATATGCATGTATGTATGTGTGCATATATACACACCCACGTGTGTGTGTAATATATATGCAAATCATTTACTACAGGCAGCTAGGTGACACAGTGTATAAAGTACTGGGCCTGGAGTCAGGAAGACTCATCTTCCTGAGTTCAGATCTGCCCTCTGACATTTACTTACTAGCTGTGTGACCCTGGGCAAGCCATTTAACCCTGTTTGCCTCAGTTTCCTCCTCTGTAAAATGAGCTGGAGAAGGAAATGGCAAACTACTCCAGGATCTTTGCCAAGAAAACCACAAATGGGGTCACAAAGAGTCCAAAACATGACTGAAAAGAGCTGAACAAAATCTGTGAGTGGATGTTCCCTCGTGCTCTAGTGTGGAGAGAGCATGATAAATATCTCTTGATCCACAGCCAGACCAAAGATGGTGAGGACCCCCCATAGACACCATGGGTATCATTGCTCACAGTGACTGAAGCTCTCTGCTGTCTGGGTCAGAGCAGAAGGTTCTTTATCTCCAATCTCCTCAGATAGCTTTCAGTAGTCACCAAGTAGCCTGCCAGCCTGCTGACCCCTGTCCTGCCCTGGGCACCACCATGATCATTTCCACACACCCTACTGCTTTCTCTGGCTTCACTCCCAACACAATCACCTTCTACCACAGGCACATTGGGAACTTTAATTAGACCCATCTGTGAGGCCCAGAGCCTCATAGAAAATGTAATTCTTGGGGCAGCTAGGTGGCACAGTGGATAGAGCACTGGCCTTGAAGTCAGGAGGACCTGAGTTCAAATCCAGCCTCAAACCAAACACTTGACATTTACTAGCTGTGTGACCCTGGGCAAGTCACTTAATCCCAATTGCCTAAAAAAAAATGTAATCCTTTTCCTTTGATCTACTCTCCTTATATACCTATGTTTCCTGAGTAGATACAGGCATTAGATGATCTCTTACAAACTTGTTTGTATCTCCTGAAAAAATTTGAAGAGCTTTCAACATTTCAGTGTAAGGTAATTCAATTCAGTAAGCATTTATTAAATGCCTACTATGTGAAAATCTTTAGAAAAATTAAAGGCATAAAGGTTCCTGCCACAAGGGTACAGATGCCCTTCCTAGTGCCCAGAGTACTAGCCCTGCCTGGCCAAGGCTGCCCCTGTCCCTGCCTTGACAGCACAGGTGCCTTGGGAAGGCTGCTACAACAAATACTGAGACCACAGTCAAGGCCTTGAGTCAAGACTATGAGGTCCAGACCAAGAGCACTCCATTCATCTATCTTCATCAGCAAGGCTTCTCTAATCCAATGATACATTTCCTGGACTCACTTCCCCATAACCAATAAACTCCCACCCTATGATACCAAATCTTGAGCTACCAAAGAGCAAATCTCCCTGTCAAACGCTAAATGCCCATTCTCTCATTCCCTTCCACCTCAACCCTAAGTATCACATTCCATATCTGCCTGCCCATTCCACTATAACTTCTGGAACTTTCAGTCTATAATTAACAAATAGCTTTTCATTTTAGAACTCTTCCTCTCATGCTCCTTGCATCTTCTGGCTCTCACTGAGATCTGGTTCCCTTTTTTGTTGTTCAGTCATTTTTCAGTCATATCTGAATCTTCATGATCCCATCTGGGGTTTTTTTTGGCAAAGATACTGGAATGATTTTCCATTTCCTTCTTCAGCTCATTTGACAGATGAGGAAATGGAGACAAACAGGGTGAAGTGACTTGCCCAGGGTCACACAGCTAGTTAGTGTCTGAGGCCAAATTTGAACTCACAAAGACGAGCCTTCCTGACTTCCTGATTCCAGGCCTGGTGCTCTATCCACTGTTCCACCTAGCTGCCCACCTGGTTCCCTCTAGATGATATTAAATCCCTCAACTTCATTTCTAATCCTAGCTGTACTTTCTGTCATGTCCCCAACCCTGGCTTACTAATTCTAGAAGAGTCAGAATACTCCTAGCTCCTCATCGCCTTTTCCAGGTTCTCTCTACCAACATCATTCAGCAACTTACCCCTCTTTGAGGTTCACTCTATCTAAATATATTGCCTAACTCAGACCCTGGTGGCCATTATCTACCATCCCCATGATGTCTCCTTTCTCAATAAATTCAATGCATGACTAAGCTTCCCTCTCTATACCAACTTCGGTTTTTCTAATCCTAACCCTAACCCTCAATATATATGTTGATGTTCCCTCAAATACCCTAACCTCTCAATTCCTCAATCTATTCAATGTCTATGACTACTCCTCTACTCCACATCACCTACATATGGGGATAGTAACATCTTGGACCTTGCCATCACCCATAAGTCTTCCATCTCCATAAGCAAGAACTCTGAAATTCCTTTATCAGATCACAATATCCTATCTCTTCCTATGCCCTACCTCTCCTGAATCTATTGTCTTCATCACAATGGATCTACAATCCCTCTACCTCCTTAGTACTTTTCCAGGTCCTCAGCCCTGCTCCACCCATACTCTCTGCCCTTCCCAGTCTTGACCACCTAGTGAAACACTCCAACTTTACACTGGCCTATATCCTCCAAATCTTATCACTTCTTACCTTTCTTGTCTTCTTATACATTCCATCCTTCTACATACTCTACAATCAGGCCACACTGGCTACTTGCCATACAACTTGCCAGTGTTTGCACTGGCTATTCCCCACATTTGGAATGTGTCCCTCTTCTTAGAGTTCCTAGTTACTTTCTTTTTTTATAGCTTTTTTTTGTTACATTTGAGTTCCAATATGTTTCCCTCTCTCCCTCCCAATCCCGCACTAGAGATGACCAACATTTGACACAGATGTAAATATAGATATAGATACAGACATATAGATACATGTGTATGAAACCATACAATGCATAGTTCCATATATCAGTTCTTTCTCTGGAGGCAGATAGCATCTTCTTTCAAAGGTTCTTTGTAGTTGATTTAAATATTCATATTACTCAGAATAGATTAATCATTCACATTGATTCTTTGAACAATACTGCTGTTACTGTACAGAACATTCTCTTGGTTCTGCTCGTTTCACTCTGCGTTATTTCATGGAAGTCCTTCCATGTTTTCCTAAAATCAACCTGCTTATCATTTCTTACAGCACAGTATTCCATCACAATCATATGCCACAACTTATTCAGCCATTCCCCAATTGATAGGTATCCCCTAATTTGCAGTTCTTTTCCACCACAAAGAGAGTTGTTATAAATATTTTAGAACATATATGTTCTTTTCCTTTTTTCCTCATATATTTGTGGTATAAGGCCTTTATCCAAAATACTGTCTATAAAAAATTTCCCCCAATTTTCTGCTTTCCTTCTAATCTTGGCTATGTTGGTTTTATTTGTATAAAACCTTCACAATTTGATGTAATCAAAATTATCCATTTTACATCTCACAAAGCTCTCTATCTCTTTTTTTACTCACAAATTCTTCTATCCACAAATCTGATAGGTTATATGTTCCATGTTCTTCTAATTTACTTATGTTATTTCCCTTTATGTCTAGGTTGTGCATACATTTTGACTTTATCTTGGTAAATGGTGTAAGATATTGATTTATACCTAGTTTCTGCCAGACTGTTTCCAATTTTCCCAACAATTTTTACCAAATAGTGTGTTTTTATCCCAAAAGTTTAAATCTTTTCATTTATCAAACACAAAGTTACTATAACCATTTACTACTGTGTATTGTATATTGACTCTATTTCACTGATCCGCCATTCTATTTCTTAGTCAGTAGCAGATAGTTTTAGTAATTACCACTTTATAATACAGTTTAAGATCTGTCACTGCTAGACCTCCTACCTTTATATTTTTTCCATTAATTCCTTTGGTATTCTTGACCTCTTGTTCTGTCAAATTAATTTTGTTATTATTTTTTCTAGCTGAATAAAATAATTTTTTGGTAATTTAATTGGGACGTCATTGAATAAGTAGATTAATTCAGGTAGAATTGTCATTGTATTATATTGGCTCAGCTCACCCATGAACAATTAATATTTCTTCAATTATTTAAATCTGACTTTATTTGTATAAAAAGTGTTTTATAATTATGTTCATATAGTTCCTGGGTTTGTCTTGGCAGGTATACTCCCAGATACTTTATATTGTCTATGGTTATTTTAAATGAAATACTTCTTACTCTCTCTTCTTGCAGGGCTTCTTTGGTGATATATAGAAATGCTAATGGTTTATGTGGGTTTTTTTTATATCCTGCTACTTTGCTAAAATTGTTAATTGTTTCAACTAGCATTTTAGTTGAATCTCTAGGATTTTCCAAGTATACCATCATATCATCTGCAAAAAAGGATAGTTTTATTTCCTCATTACCCATTCTGATTCTTTCAATGTCTTCTTCTTTTTTCATTGCTATTGCTAGCATTTCTGCTACTCCATTGAATAATATTGGTAATAATGGGCATGCTTGTTTCATTCCTGATCTTATTGGAAAGACTTCTAGCTTATCCCTACTATAGATGATGCTTACTGATGGTTTGGGGTAGATGCTTCCTATCATTTTAAAGAAAAATCCATTTATACCTATGCTTTCAAGTGTTTTTAATCAGAATGAGGTGTATTTTGTCAAAAACTTTTTCTGCATCTATTGATATAATCATGTGATTTTTGTTAATTTTGTTATTGATATAATTTATTATGTTAATAGTTTTCCTCATATTGAACCAGCCCTGCATTCCTGGTATAAATCCCATGTAGTTATAATGCATAATCTTTGTGATATATTGCTGTAGTCTCCTAGCTATTATTTTATTTAGGATCTTTGCATCAGTGTTTATTAGTGAAATTGGTGTATAATTTTCTTTCTCTGTTTTTGCTCTTCCTGGTTTAGGTATCAGCACTATATTTGTTTCATTAAAAAAAAAGTTTGGTGGGACTCCTTCTTTGACTATTATTCCAAATTATTTGATATTGGAATTAGTTGATCTTTAATGTCTGGTAGAATTCAATTGTAAATCTCTCTGGTCCTGATGCTTTTTTCTTAGGAAGCTCATTTATGGCCTCCTCAGTTTCTTTTCCTAAAATAGGTTTATTTAGGTATCCTAAATACTCTTCTGTTAATCTGGGCAGTTTATGTTTTTGTAAGTATTCTCCAATTTCAATTAAATTGTTAAATTTATTGACAGATAACTGGGCAAAATAAGTCCTAATAATTGCTTTAATTTCATCTTCTTTTGTAGCATATTCACCCTTTTCATTTTTGATACTAATGATTTGGTTTCCTTCTTTTTTAATAGTATTTTAAAATAAAATCACTTTAAATTTATTTTATTTTATTATTAAAACTATTTTATTAGTTTTTTCATAAATCTAACTCCTAGTTTTATTTATTAATTCAATGGTTTTCTCACATTCAATTTTATTAGTTTCACCTTTGATTTTCAGGATTTCCAATTTGGTGCCTAATTGGAGATTTTTAATTTGTTCCTTTTTTCGTTTTTTTTTTAATTGCATACCCAATTCATAGTTTTGTTCTTTCCCTATTTTACTGATGTAAGCATTTAGAGATATAAATTTTCCTCTGATTACTGCTTTTGCTGTATCCCATAAATTTTGATATGTTGTCTTATTATTATCATTCTTTTTCATAAAATTATGTACTGTTTATATGACTTATTCTTTAACCCACTCATTCTTTAAGATAAGGTTAGTCTCTAATTAATTTTTAACCTGTATTTCCATGGTCCTTTACTAAATGCAATTTTTATTACATTATGATCTGAAAAGGATGCATTTAATATTTCTGCTTTTCTACATTTAAATATAAAGTTTTTATGGCCTAATATATGGCCAATTTTTGTCAAGGTGCCATGTCCCACTGAGAAAAAAGGTATATTCCTTTCTATTCCCATTCAATTCTCTCCAGATGTCTGTCATATCTAGTTTATCTAAGATTCCACTAATCTCCTTGATTTCTTTCTTATTTATTTTTTTGTTAGGCTTATCTAGCTCTGAGAGGGGTAGGTTGAAATCCCTCCCTATTATAGTTTTGCTATTTATTTCCACCTGTAATTCATTTATCTTTTACTTTAAAAATTTGAATGCTATAGCATTTGGTATATATATGTTTAGTATTGATATTACTTCATTATCTATGGTACCTTTTAGCATAATACAATTTTTCTGCTTATCTCTTTTAATTAAATCTATTTTAGCTTTAATTTTGTCTGAGATCATGATTGCTACCCCTGCTTTTTTTCAACATTAGCTGAAGCACAATAAATTCTGCTGCAGCCCTTTATTTTTACTTTATGTATGTCTCTTATTTTTTAAAATGTATTTCTTGTAAACAACATATTGTCAGGTTCTGATTTTTGATCCATTGTGCTATCCATTTCTATTGTATGGGTGAGGTCATCCCATTCACATTAACAGGTATAATTACTAGTTGTGTATTTCCCTCCAACCTATTTTTCATCACTGTTTATCCCTCTCTTTTTCTTCTACCCTGTCCCTCCTCAGAAATCTAATTTACTTCTGACCATTGTCTCCCTAATCCACACACCTTTCTAAAAGTCCCTCCCTTATCCTATCCCTTTGCCCTCCTATTTTTCTGTAACTTAAGAATACTTTTATACCCTACTAAATGTATATGTTACTCCCTCTTTAACCCAATTCTGATGCGAAGGAGGTTCCTGCACTACCCACCCTCCACCCTTATTCTCCTCTCCACTGTAATAGTTCTTCCATTCATGCCTCTTTTGTATGATTTGGTCTATTTTACCCCTCCTTACCCAATTTTATTTTTAAGGGTCATCCTATCATAAGCAACTCAACCCCAACCCCTCTGTCTATATGTACTCTTTCTAACTACCCTAGTAATGATAACATTCTTAAGAGTTACAAATAACATTTTCCCATATAGGAAATAAATAGTTTAGCCTTATTAAATCCATTATAATCAGTCTTTCATGTTTACCTTCTCATGTTTCTCCTGATTCTTGTAAGTCAAATGTTATGTTCAGTTCTGGTCTTTTTCTCAAGAATGCCTGAAAGGCCTTTAGTTCATTAAATATTCACTTTTTTCCCTTGCAGGATTACACTCAGCTTTGCTGGGTAGGTTTTTCTTAGTTGCAAAACCAGCTCCTTTGCTCTTAGGAATATTATATCCTACACCCTTCAGCTAAATCTTGTGTTACCCTGACTGTAGCTCCACAGTATTTAAATTGTTCCTTTCTAGTTGCTTATAATATTTTCTCCTTGACCTGGGAGCTTTGAAACTTAGCTATAATGTTCCTGTGAGTTTTCATTTTGGATTCTCTTTCAGGCAGTGATAGGTAGATTTTTTTTTCAATCTCTATTTTACCCTCTAGTTCTAGAACTTCAGGGCAATTTTCCTTAATTTCTTTAAGTATAGTGTCTAGCTGCTTTTTCTTAAAGAGCATAAGTTTCAGATAGTCCAACAATTCTTATATTATCTCTCCTTAATCTGTTTTCCAAGGCAGTTGTTTTTCTAATAATATGTTTCATATTCTCTTCTTTTTTCATTCTTTTGATTTTGTTTTATTATTCCTTAATGTCTTATGAAGTCATTAGCTTCCCCTTGCCCAATTCTAATTTTTAAGGAGTTATTTTCATTGGTAAGTTTTTGGATCTCTTTTTCCAATTGGTTGCCTTTATTTTCATAATTTTCTTGCTTTTCTTGCATTACTCATTTCTTTTCCCAATTTTTCCTCAACCTCTCTTATTTGATTTTTAAAGTCCTTTTTAAGCTCTTCCAAGAACTCTTTTTGGGGCTTAGGGTCGTTTTACATTTTTCTTTGGAGTTTTACAAGAAGCTGTTTTGTTTTCTTCTGAGTTTGAACTTTGATCTTCACTATCACCACAGTCGCTATCTATGGTCAGGTTCTTTCTCTTTTTTATTCAATTTTTAATGGGCTTTTTCTTGGCTGTTAATTTTATGGTAAAGTTGGGCTCTGCTCCTGGGGTGTGGGAGACAATGTCTCAGGCTTCAAAATTTTCATGCTGTTGTTTTCTGAGCTCTGTCTGGGGGCCTTTGATATCTTGGTTCTTCCAGTGTCCTATAATCCAAGGCCAGGTGTGGTCACAGCTCTTCCGGTTCATTCCTTGGTCTGTAAGTGACCTCCGGTACTCCTCTCTGCCCTTGAGTCACGAACTGGGCCCCAGAACCACTGTGGCAAACGCTCTTGCTTCCTTTGGTCCCTCAGGCGGCTGCAAGAGTCAACTCTCAAAAAAAAAAAGTCACCTCTCCCCTCTACCCCAGGAACTGAAACCACAGACTCTGCTGCAAGTGTCCACAACCAGCAGACTCTGCTCCCTTAGCCACAGCACTCCTAGTGCGTGTGCACTGCTCCTTCTCTCCAGTAGCCACAGCCTGGGGTCACATCCAGTCAGCTCCCCTATACCCAGTGTGGCACCAGCGGAGGGCCCCCAATATCTTCCCCTGATTAGCCACCCAATCCCCGACACTGTCCAGGGAGTGAAAACTCCCAATGCTGAGTCTGTGCCCTACATAGCTGCCCTCAGGGTTTGCTGTTTGTTGATTCATGGAATCTGCCTGGGGGTGTCTGCACTTCAATCAGGCCAGACCACACCCCTGGAGGCCAGAGCTTGCTAACTTCTTCCCAACTTGTCTCAGGCTGGATGACTCTACTTTTCCCCACTTCTAATTATTTCTGCTGCTCTAAAATTTATTGAGGCATTATTTTAAGTTACAGGGGAGAGCCAGGTAGTTTCCTGCCTTATTTCGCCATCTTCCCACAATTCCCTGTCTCCCTGGTTACTTTTAAGATGGCTCAAATACCATCTTCTACATCAAGTCTCTTCTGAGCTCCCCAGTTGTCAGTGCATTCCCTCCTAAAACTACCTTACATTCATTGTGTCTATATTATGTATTTATTTTGGGATGTACATATCACCCCATTAGAATACAAGCCCCTTGAGGGCAGGGACTTTTTCACCTTTTTGTTCGTACCCCTAGCATTTTGCATAGTTCCTGGCACACAGTAAGTGTTTAATAAATACTTGTTGCTGGATTTTTTTTAAACCCAAGGACCTGTCCAAGGTATTAAGTTGTACCTCAAAGTTATTTGTAAAAAATCATCCATTCAGGTCCTACTCTGATGCCTCATAATGGGGTGGAGATGACCCTGGATTCCTGAAGTCTATACCAATAGGACACAAATCCTAGAGTTTTATCAAACAGGCTTCCCACACATCCAAAGTTCCATATTTTAAATAGCAATATCCTACCAGTATTACTATATAGCAGCAAGCCACAGTATACAACACATCTCCAAAGAATTAAAAATTAATATTACACAGTGGCAATGGAGAATGTCAAACAATATACTCCCCCCTCCCCTGCAAAGAAAATTGTCTGTATTTTAACAGATAGGAAAAGACTGGTTATTAACATATTGGTCATCAGCTGGTTGTGTATATATAGTCAGATCTTTTATTGATTGGAACAGATATCAAAATTTATACCAAATTGGAAGGATAAAAATAAGAAACTGACACCAGCTATTTTGGAGATCTGTTGTCTCTAAAAATGGTTAAAAGTGAAGACATTGATTCTAATATCTGATAACCCCTTTTCCACATAGCTCCTAGGAAGCACCTATCACAACAGGTGTTATTTCCATCTCACCTCCTTTCAGTTTGCTCTCACCACCCAACAAGTAGGCTGTGCTACTGCTGTCCTTCATGAACCAAACAGTGCCATGATCACTTCTCCGTGTCACTCCCCCTTCTCCTTCTTAGAAGTCTGTACCACCCTAAGAAGATCCTCTGAATCTCAAGAACATGGTCTCATGAGAAATGTAGTCTAGTGGATTTGAATAAATCCAATCCTTGAGAACTGGAACCTCATGGGAAATATAGTCTCTCCAATTAAGCATGCCCCTTTTGCATTAATATGTTGGATGAAAATATGGTTATACAGATGACTCTCTATAGCATTCCATTTGGATAAAGGATGGACAGAATCCCACACTCAAGGAACTGAGAATCCACTGGTAGAAATGACAACTAGAAAATGGGAGAATTGATTTTGGGGCTAGATTTTTGAAAAAGCTTCATGGAGAAGGTAACATATAATATGGCCCCAGGATAGAGCTATAAATCACTAGGACTGTTCAAGTCCCCGAAGGACTTACCCACTGGATGGGGGAGTCTCTTAACAGTCTGTGTACTCATATCTTTGTGAGTCCTTTTTGTGCCTGGTACTAAGTGAATAAAACTGTTCTGTGTTTTGAATCTTGTAGTTCAAGGTACAAGGGGAATAAGCCTGATGATCTCAGGAACAGTGCCCAATGCCCTCCCTGAGGGGAGGGCAATGAGCCATGTAAGCCAGAGTGTACCCAGGTTCTTTGGGTCAGGAAGGAACTGCTGACACAAGGATTACTATCCAAAAGCAGAATCATTTCAGTTTTCAAAACACAGGTAAATTTGGACAGGGATACGTTTTGTCAGGAAAAAAAAGGAAAGTTTTAATGAGAGATTAAGTGTACTTAGCAAGAATGACCAGGATGGTTAGATTACAGATGTCATCAAATGAGAATTTTCTTGGGGAACTGGCCTACAAGGACTTACGGAGGGCATGCTGGCTGCTCTGTGGAAGACAGATAGCCTTGGTATGCTTGGTCCCAGAGGGCCCAACCTTGAATAGTGGGTGGAATGTGCAAAGTGACTAGATGTCTAGAAAAAGCTTCCTAACCATTAGATGGGCTGCTTTGGAACGTGGTAGATTCTCCTGCATTGAATAATTTCAAGCAGAGGTCAGATTGGCCATTTTTCAGGAGTGTTGTAGTGGGGGTTTTGGACATATGCATAGAACTAGATGGTTGTTAATGTATCTCCAACTCTGCCGTTGTGTGATTCTGAGAGGGAGATGCTAAGCTGGGAAACAAGGTATCTATTTACATATAAATAATGCAATTACAATAGTAATTAGAGCTTAACCTGCTTGTAATTAGCTTGAATGTGTTAATTACAAATAATTCTTATCTATTCGTGAAGGCACATTTGGCCATCCTCAATTTTTAGTTGTTATGTCCACTGAATTTGAAATAAAAATGCCTTCAAAATAAGTCTGAAATCTTTTAAATTCAGACGGCTTTCTCCCAATTTGTCTGAATTAGTAAGGCTTTACCTTATGTAAAATGATCTATTACATTTTATAAATAGCATCTCATAAAATCAGGACTTCCATTAAAATATACTGATCATCTCAAAAAGGCAGTAATAGTACTCTCAAACACTTATAATTAATGTGCCTACTTTAAGGTTTAAGATAGCTTTCGAGGGGCAGGTAGGTGGCGAAGTGGATAGAGCTCTGGCCTTGGAATCAGGAGGACCCGAGTTCAAATCTGGCTTCAGACACTTGACACTTACTAGCTGTGAGACCCTGGGCAAGTCACTTAACCCTGATTGCCTCGATTAAAAAAAAAAAAAAACTTTCCTTGACCCTGAGACTCTCTTCAAATAATCATCCTCTCTCTCTCCTATTTGACATTATTGATCACTTTCTCTTTTCCTTAAGGTCCTCTCTCCTTTGTCTTCCTGGTACCCTTAAGGGACAGTGTATTCTTATGTGTTTTCCATCTCTCTGACCTCTCCTCTAAGTCTTTTACTCTCTCCTTTTTTCCTTTTCCTATTCCCTGGAGGTCAGCATTGCCCAAGGCCTTACCCTCTGTTTTTATCTCTCTCTTTTTACACTTGTTAATCTGTCCTCTGTGCTGGTTTCAATTATCACCTCTATTTTGGTGATAATTGCTATAATGGAAAGAGGGTTGCTGTGGGGTCAGAAGAAGAGGGCTCAGTTCCTGGCTCTGATAGTTACTCACCCTGTGACCTTAGGCAAGTCATTTAACTTCTCTGTATTTCATTCTCTGACTTCCAGGTGAGGTGACAATCCTGGCACCATTCACCTCTGAGGGTTAATCTAAAGAATAGCTATAGAAAATGAGCCACCACTATCATGGCTCCCAAATCTGCATCATCAATAATTATATTTAGAAGTTGATCACAATTGTAACAGGAACTAAAATTGATTTTCTTTGAATGTAATGGAATGATATCTCACTGTAGGTCTCAAGGGGTAGCATGGCACAGTACCCGGCACAGAGTAAGTGCTTACAAATGCTTGTTGGTGATTAGTAGTATCTGTGTGACAGCCTCAGTGCCCCCAGGCCACTCTCTAAGGCTAGAAATTGCCAAGGAGTTTTTACTCTGCACTGGTGGAGGGAATTTTCTCACTGGGAGTTCCCCACACCAATAAAATCATACTTATTGTGGGGATGCGAAGGGGAGGAATCACTCACTATAAGAGTAAGGTGAAATCTAAGTAAGCAGAAAGGTAGGTTCCTTTGTTTATGTCTGTTAACCTGTGTGGAAGTTCTGTGGACAGTTACTACTGAATTTGATCTGAAAGTTATGGTCTGGCACTGTTTGCTAAAGCTAGGCCAAATGTTAATCAATAATAACGACGATTCAAAGTAGGCTTCCCAGCATACTTTTAAGTTGTATAAAAGGAAGCCTGTGACACAATAGCTACTGCAATTAGCTCCATTTTTTCCATGTGAGGAAACTGAGGCTCAGAGAGGTTAAGGGTATGGTTCACAGTCACACAGCTAAGAAGTATCTCCAAGTCTAGTTCACCCTCTGCCCCCACTTCACTAATTCTCTATTCCCCTAAAAGGTCTCCTCATTCCCCACAACAGCCACCATTTCTCACTATCTGGTCAGGGTCTAAGCCCACATTCTCTATGCCCACCAAATAATAGTCACTGTCCCATCTCTACCACCATTTGCCATATGCCAGCAGTCTTACTATTTCCTGACATCCCCAAATACCCTCCAGAACTGCAAGAAATTTCACCCCCTTATTAGTTGCTCCATAGCTGTGAGGACCTCATGGGAAGGCCTGCACCTGTGGGCCTTTTCATCTCCTAGCCTGGAAAGATTCTTATCACCTGCCTTCCAGAAAAACACAAGAGACAAACCACTTTCCCCTCCCAATGTCATTTTGCTCCCCCCACCCCTTCCTCCTCATAGGCCTGGAGCAGGCCCTTGGCCCACTGGAGTGGCTCCTCCAGCAGCCCCTTTTGCCTCTATCTAAAGATCCAGGGAAATGGGCCTCACAAGAGAGACACTGCATCAATAATGCAGTATCTCAGCAGCTCTGAGGTGCTCCTATCCCCTCCCCCACCCTTATTTGTGCACATTGACCAATAGCAACTATGGTTTGAATAATATCATAGGCAGGGATGAATGAGTGCCCCTGGGGGTGAGTACACAAGCATGTGAGCACTAGTGAAGCTTCTGAGTTATCAGTCCCGACTTAATCTTTCAAAATCCACCTTCTGTGTCCATTGGCTGCCTCTTCTAATCACTGGCTTCTTGAGTAGCACAGCTTAATTTATGCTTTGCTAATGTTGACATTGTTGTTGATTGAAGGCAGAAAGACTTGGGTTAAAATCCTGCCTCTGACACACACTAGCTGTGTGACCCTGAGTAAGTCACTTAATGTCTTAGTGCCCCCATGTCTATAGGTCCAAGACTCTAAATTGCAGAGCAGGACATGCACTATTGAAGGATTTTCCTCATTTAGAGTTGCGTAAGCTGAAGAAACACAAGCTGGGTCTGATCTGATCCAATCTTCACATCTCTGGTCCAGACCTCACTCCAGTGCTCTCATCCCACACTTCCCACTTCCGAGATGGAAAGCTGTATCTGGCTTTCTCCTTGGCACATCAAATTCAACATATCCCATCTCTGGCCTTTGCAAAGCCTTTCTGGATCTTCCCCAGCTAGGAATGATGTCTCCCTCCTCAAACAGCTCATAACACTGTGCTGGGAACTTCACTTTACACTCATTTGCTGCAAATGCATTGTATTATAGTTCTCTGTGGCTGATTCACCCACTCCCACTGTAAACTCCATAGGGGCAAGAATTGTGTCTCATTCATTGCTGCATCCCCAGCTTCCTGAACAGTGTATTCACGTGACCCTGCCCCCCTCTCAAGCTATCATCCTATATCTCTCCTCCCCTTCACAGCCAAACTCACAGAAAATCCTCAACCCGCATCCATCATGATACCTCTGAAGTATTTGATCCTGTTGACTATTCCTTCATCCTGGATACTCATTCCTCTCTAGGAGGAGAGGGACATATGTGAGAGATGTTATAGAGACAGCAACAAGATTTGGTAAATGGTTAGATTAGGTGGAGTGAATGAGAGTGAGGGGTCAGGAATGGCACCAAGGTTTCCAGCCCAGATGACTGGAAAGATTGGTGCTGTTCTCCATAGTAATAGGGAAGTTGAGAAGTGGGGTGGGTTTTGGGGAACAGATGGGGAGTTCTATTTGGGACAAATTGAGTTTTACATGGCTACGAGACATCCATTTTGAAATGTCCTACCTGAAGCTGGTAGTGAAGGCCTGGCTCTTGGGAAAAAGACTAGGGATGGATATCTAGATCTGGGAGTCATCTGCATAGAAATAAGTGATCTCATGGGAATCAATGAGGTCAACAAGTAAGAGAGTGTAGAGAAAAAAGAGAATAGGACCCAGGATGGAGTTTTGGGGTCCACTAACAGTTAGAGAGCAGACCATGGATGATGATAATCCTGGCAAGTCGTTTCAGCTCAGTAGGCTTCAGTCTTCTCCCCTGGAAAATAAAAGGGTTGGGCTAGCTGGCCTCTGACGTCCATTCCAGCTCTAGATCTCAGATCCGATGTGAGACTTTGGACAAGTCCCTCCCCTTCACTGGGCCTCATTTTCCCCCTCTGTAAAATGGGGGTCTGGACCAGATGGCCTCTGAGGTCCCTGCCAGCTCTAGATTCATGATCCTATGATCAGTAGTAGGTGACGTCACAATATATATGGCTGACGAGATAAGGTGAAGCGAGAGCATGAATGACTGAATACCAGGTTCCAGAATTCCATTCTTTGCCCCAAACCAATGTGGGGGTATTGAAAGTTTTTAAACAGAGTACCAAAGTATTAAGTTACCAAGATGAATCTGAGTAAGGAGCAGGATGGATGGGGGGAGGGGACTGGAGGCAAGGACCAGGTCAGTAGCTATTTCTGGGGTCCAGGAATGAGGTAAAAGGAACCCAAAGAATGAGGGCAAAACAGAGAAATGAACAGCCTGAGAGATGCTGCAAACAGAAGTCTATTTTTATAGTCACAAAAGGAAGAAGGGGGTAACCTTTCAGTAAGTATGCAAAATGAACATGCTTTTAGCTTTCCCATTTCTCTCATTCTCCTTTTCTTCTTATCCTTGCCTCCTTTTTCCCCCTAGGCTGTCTGGAAATGCTCTACACACTCGCACACAAAAACAGTCATGTGGCCGACCTCCAGTCACCAAATTCTGGCCCCTTCTGCTGTGTTCCCTGATTAAAAATAAAATAAAACAAAACAAAAACAAAATAAAGCACACACACGTAAAATACAGGAATCTGGAGTTGAAGAGGTAGGATTGGAGGTAGGCCTCCTTGTCTCTGAGGCCCCTTCTGCTTTTCTTTTTTTTTTTTTCTAGGGCTGGGCTGTATTAAAACATGCACAATGTTTCTGCCTCACTCAGACATTTCAGTCTGAATGATGCCCAAGACAAAGACATACCAATTAAAGATGACATTGTGTGAATCAGGAGTCTCTCCTTTTAAATGGTTTGTTATGGGAAATAGGAAACGATGCTTTCCTTCTCCCATCCAGAACCTGAACCAAACCCAGGAGGCAAAATTAAAACAAAATAAAATGGTGAATATAACTTTTGTTACTAATGAGAACTTAATCTCTAAATTCAGAAATAACCTGAATCAAACGATCTCTGACCTGTGGTAGGCCTTAATTCGACAGGCATTGGACAACTTCTATTTCCTGCCTCCTCCTCCCCGCCCCGCCCCCAACTCTTTTAATCATTATCATTGTCTTGCCTTTCAGAGAATGATGCTACTTTGACAGATTTCGTTCTATAACTCAATGAGTCATTCTAATTACTAAGACCCACTTTCAACCAATTTTACCCCCCCCCCATTACCCTGCTACATCCATATTAAGTGTCTCCTGATGGCTTCCAATATTTGGTCACTTGAAATTAATATTCTGACAACGTATTTGAAACGACATGGTAGAATTCAATGTTATTGTCTTAATATTTTCTTAATGTGTTCTTTCAGTGATGGCAATAGTGCATAACATAAAGAGAATACAGGCATGCTTTCCTGACTACTACCTCCCACACCCCCAAGCATTGTTCATGTATTCCAGGGAAAATATGACGCTCATCAAAATTACCTTATGAGAGGTAGTTAATTCCCTAAAACAACATTCTAATTGGCCCAAATACATATGAATTGAGGACATTATAGTAGGGTTCAGTTTTACTATATTAATGATATTGTTATCAGTAGTAATATTTGATTCCATTGGGTTCTCACCAGCTAAGCAGAGCAGGCTTTGGGAGGCTTGCTCTCTGCTTATATCCTAGGGGATCAACCTGGCCCATGCCTTCTTTCTCTCCCTCCCCCAGCTACAGGACAGACATAGTCACTGACACCACCTCAATGAGCAGGAAGGCATTGACAATAACCCTTCTGGTAAAACAGAGGGACACTAGGACTTACCATCTACCCTGCAGCTATACCTTTTGACCCATCAGGTCTTAGCATCTGCCCTACAACTAGACCCTCCAGACTATCGGACGTTGCCATATAAACTGCAGCTAAACCTTCCTTTATGTATTGTCTCCCTCATTTAGAATCTAAGTCACTTGAAGGCAAGGGCTGTCCCACATTTTTATCTGTATCTCCGGCACTCCACACAGTGCTCAGGACATTTGTTACTGTTGTCAAGTTGTTTCAGTCATGTCTGACTCTTTGTGGTTTTCTTGGCAATGATATTGGAGTGGTTTGCCATTTCCTTCTCCAGCCCATTTTACAGATGAGGAACTGAGGCAAACAGGGTTAAGTGCCTTGCCCAGAGTCACACAGCTAGTAAGTGTGTGAGGCTGTATTTGAACTCAGGAAGGAGAATCTTTCTGAATCCAAGCCCAGTACTCTATCCACCACACTGCCTAGCTGCCCCTGCTTGGAACATAGTAAATTCTTAATAAATGTTTTTCCATTAATTCATTAATAATAATTACTCACATTCATAAAGTTCCTTAAGATTTACAAGGTGTTTTCCTCACCAAAATCCTATGAGGTAGGCAGTGTATGATTGTTATTACCATCTTATGAAGAAAGAAAATGAAACAGAGAGGTTAAGTAATTTATTCAGCATCACAGAGTTAGTAAACGTCGAAGCTGGGAATAGATCGTGATATATTATGGTCCCCATTTTACAGCCAAGGAAATTGAAGCAGGGGGAGGTTAAGTACTTTGCCCAGGGTCACACAATAAATGGTAGAGCTATAAGCTGAACCCCAAATTCCTGACTCCAAGTAGAATATTCTTTCCAGTACTAGTATAGTACCATGCTAGCCCCCGTTGTACATGTGATATTTCCCCTACTAAACCATAAGGTCCTGGAGGCTATGAACTATATCCTATACATTGTATGGCATAGTAGAAAAACTATTGAATTCAGAGTCAGAAGGCCTGTGTTCAAATCTCACTTCTACTACTTACTTGACTTTAGGTAAATAATCTCTGCTCTTTGGGCCTCAGTTTCCTAATCTGAGGAAAATATGAGGGTATACTAGAAGACTTCTAAGTTCTTTTCTAGTTCTCAAGCTATAATCTGCTAATTTTTGGATCCACCATAGTACC
This sequence comes from Vombatus ursinus, assembly GCF_900497805.2. Lineage (NCBI taxonomy): Eukaryota > Metazoa > Chordata > Mammalia > Diprotodontia > Vombatidae > Vombatus > Vombatus ursinus. Next base: position 2,618,839 of record NW_020954930.1, read on the forward strand.
CAACACAGAGCTATCCACAGAGCCAACACTCATTTGGTGAATTGGATTGGAGGAAGAGAATGACTTGGCAGGAAAAAAGCATTGGATTTACAATAAGAAGACCTAGGCTTACATCCTGGTTCTGGGTGACCATGGGCAAGTCCCTTCCCCACTCTGGGCCACAGTTTCCTCCTCTGTCAAATTTCAGGGCAGATGAGATGTGTTCTAAATTGGCTTCTGGCTCAATATCTATGATCCTCTAGTAACATAGCATCTCCCTGTCTGTTTTTGTCACTTAGAGAAAACTAGAAGACTTCTTGGCATTAAGAAACTATCATATATACTGGTTCCATGGTTCTCTAAACCTTATATACCTTCACTGCCTTAAAAAAAGCCTGAAAATAAGAAAATAAAATAAAATAAAAAAACCTGTTTTCATCTTTGGGGTATTTGTAGGAGCTAGCATTAAAAGTGTACAAGTATAGTGAAAAGAGCAAAGGGTTTGGAGTCAAACGAAATGGGGTTGGTTCTGCATCATACTACCTGTGTGACCTTGGGGAAGTCCTTTCCCCTGTCTAGGCCTCAGCTTCAGCATTTATACAATAAGGGGCATTGGGCTGGATGACCTCTGAGGTCTCTGATCCCCCTCTCTTTCTATGTCACGGGAGCCTCCCAGATTATGTTTCCAGTTTGTGTCTATCAAATAATTGAATCCATGTGCTAATGTCATTGTCTGAAAGATGCTCCTTGCCAAACATGTTCTGAGTTAGAGCTTTGGAAAATACTGATGAGATGTCACCTAACTCCAACAGCACGCCCAATGTTGGTCTACTGAAACTTCTTCTGATCAAAAGTATCAAGCCTTTTTATTAGACTTTGCAAAATAGAAACCTCCCCCTTCCCCACTGAAAAGATGAAGGAAATAGAACAATCATAAGAGTTACCCACAAACACCCTTTCGAGGAACATTCTGGCAGGGACCTTTCAAGCACTGAACTGAACAAATAGAACAGAATAACAAATTCCTGCCCCATCCAGCCATCTTCATGATACAAGAAGACAAGAAAGAATAAATAGGTAAATGGGCTATTTCAATTGTCCTAATGAACAGTAATTCTATTATATATTGGTAAAGGCATTGAAAACACTCTCAATCATGACCCATGTCTCATTTTCCTACATGATGTAGTTTCCATTTGTGGGGTAATGGTCACTCTACATGGCTACTAGGTAACAGAAGGCAGGCATTTTCTTCTGTCTAAAGCAGTGGTTCTCAAAGGGTGGTTCAGGGAACCCCAAGGATCCCCAAGACTTTTGGGGGATCTGTGAGGTCAAAACTATTTTCATGATATTGAGACATTTTACTTTCAAATATCAATAGATATAACCCACATTTAAAAAGCTTTTTGAGGGGGGGGAGATCCTTAATAATTTTAAGAATGTCAAGAGATCCTGTGGCCAAAACACCTGAGAAGCATTGCACTAGAGAGGGCCTATTTTGTGAGAAACAGTTCACCAGCTCTGAAACAGAACACTAACCAATGGAAAATATTGGAGAATATTGAGCAGAAGTCAGTGCTATAAAATGGTCATTTGAAAGAAAGAGAATTCCCCCACGGTATCTTAAATTTTGACACCAAATTATTCTAGGAAAGTTCTGGAAGGAGCTAGATTACCAGAATTTGAACATTGCTAATTTAAATTTATTTGATATGATTTTGAATTGAAATTGATATTTGAAATTGAATTGAAATTTTATTGATATGATTTTGAAAGGCAGTGGGGCATGGTGGACAGAAAGCTGACTTCTGAGTCAAAAAGAACCGGTGATACATTATATATTGTATATTATGATCAAGACCTGTCTCTGACACATATTGGCTGTGTGACCCTGGGCAAGTCACTTAACCTAAGTACCTGAGGGAACTCTAAGATTACAAATTGCAGAGAAGGTACATATCTCCCTTGGTGGAAGAAGTTTCTGCATGCCAGAATTCTCTATATCACTGAAATCACAGTTCCAGTCTCTCTCCCCTACCTCTGACATAATTTTGTATGATCAATAATGTACCTCAAAGTTTGAAGAAAAAGAGAGGGAGGGAGGGAGGGAGGAAGGAGGGAAGGAAAAAGAAAGAGAAAGGAAGGCAAGAAATCAGAAGTTATAAGCAAATAAGTTGCTTTCTTTTTCATTTTGGTATCATTCTTTTCAGTATTCAATCTTCATATAAACATGAATTTCTTCTTTATATGAATGTACCACTGGAGAAAAGTATTGATCCCCTACTAGTAAGTGGAAAAAATAGAGGGAAGGACTGAATATTGTCACTGACTATAGTCCATTTACTTTAGGCATGATAATAATTTATCACTGTCAGAGATTTCTTTGGTCTGCTTCATTATTACGTAACTTGGAACAGATTCAATTGGTTCCTTTTTGCATCAGACTTAGAAACTAGAGTTTTAAACTGAAATACAGGTGATCATTTTACAATAGGATAAGGCAGAAAGGAAGGAACTGTCAGCAGCCTACAGGGAGAAAACTCAGGATAAACAGTCAGGAGCCATGGGTTCTAGTTTTGGCTATGCAACTACATTGCTATGTGACCTTGAATAACTCATTCATCCTTTGTGGGACCAAATAGCCTCATCTCTGTGTAGTCAGTGAGTTAATCCACTCCTTCAGAGTCACTGATGTCCATACTGTGAACAGCCACTAATTTTGGAGAAACAGCTTGGGGTAATTTGCATAACCCGTTCCAACTAACTTGAGGAAGTCAGGAGAAGAAGGGATAAATGGAAAGACTAGGCATGCCTCTCTAATGCCCAGGGGAATGGGGCCTGGGATAAAGACTAGTCAGGCACTGGGGAAAAGAGGCTACTGGCTCACCAACCGAGATCAAAAAGCAAGAGATCTGTTTGACCAACTACTTAAAGAGACTTTTTGTACAGAACTCAGGCCCTGGAACCCAAGTATAAAATGGAGGGAGGTTTAAATAGACTGAAGGAATTAGATGCCCCAGAGGTGGAAAAGAACTAAAGCACTAGTGTAATCACTCTATGGTCTAGCTTCTTGAAAGCTGGTACCTGGAAAGGAAGTAATTATCATCATTTGATGGAGAGATAAATAATAGGGAACAAGAAAACAGAGCTGAGGACAGAGCAATAGCAAGAAAGACCCAGGTCACCTGCATGGAATAGAGGACAATAGCAGTTGAATACCAACAAGAGAACAATGATGTACTATATGGAGGTGCAATAACGTACAATGTGGACTTTCCCCTTTCTGTGGTGCTCATCAAGGTAGGACTATAAGTTACAGGGATGGTACAGGTCCCTTGGAGAAGAATGGTGCCATGGGGACTAGGAAATATCTCCCAAATCTCAAGTGCCAGTGCCTGGCACATAGTAGGTACTACATAAATATTTAATGATTGACTGGAATACCAGTCCTTTCTGAATCTTTTACTGGGAAAATAATTTTGTTCTATGTATCTAAGCCTTGTGAACCAGACTGCTTGTAAGAGGGAATTAATGGCCAGATTGGAAATTTCCAGGTTCCATCTTGGTAGGAGTAAGAGCCAAATAAATGAAAGTTTCTCAACGTTCAGATCCTTCCTCAGACACGTTCTTGCCAGGTGACCTTGGACAAGTGACTTAACTTCTCAGCCTCAGTCTCCTTATCTGTAAAGTGGGGATAATAACACCTACCTTACAGAGCCTGTAAAGACCAAATGAGGTAATGTATGTAAATGTATGTAAAGCATAAAACCATATAAATGTCAGCTCTTATTTGTAAAATTCAAATGACATGAATATCTACTTGTAGTATTTAATAAGATGGTTAGTTCAACATAATGAAACATGTCAGAATTCATGATGCCCAAAGGTAACTTTCTACAAAGTTTTTGCTATCACTACCACAAGTTGTACCTGACACGAGTTTCTGAGAAAGTTAATTACTGTATTTGCTCTTTACAGAAAAAGCAAGGATGTCATTTTCTGATTTGAGGAATGCTACAAATTCCAAAGCCAATGCCATATTTGGTAAAGAGTGCTGGATTTGGAGACATAGGACCTGGTCTTGAATAATCATTCCTCTAGTCACTGCCTGAATGACCTCTCTGAGTCTCAGTTTCCTAAATTGTAAAATGAGGTTAGACTATATGGCCAGGAATTCCATCTCTGAATATGCAATCCTATGGTATCATTTCTAAGGTTACTGCTTTAAAAGTAACAATCTGTGACCCAGAAAGTTGCAGAACATGGAAGGGGTTGGGGCATATGTAATGAATGACAAACTATAAGAAATGCAAAAAGGCCTGGGCTTGAGAGGCAGCTTAGATGTTCATAGGACCTAGAGGTCCTCTATTTCAACTCTATCACTGTATAGAGGAGAAAACTGAAGCCGAGAGGGAGGGACTTGCCCAAGGTCACGTGGGTAGGTAGGTATCGGCAGTGCCGCTATTCAAAGCCAGGCTCTCAGATTCTAAAACTAATGCTTTTCATACTGCATGCTATTCCCTTTCAATTAATCTAAGCAGAAAAAAAAATAGATCCAGTGGAAAAAGGAGTGAGTTGGAAGTTGCAGGGCCTGGGTTCAAACCTTAGCTCTTCTACTTATTAAGGGTGTGTGTGTGTGTGTGTGTGTGTGTGTGTGTGTGTGTGTGTGTGTGAGTTTTCAAGTCCTTTCACCAGTATGGGCCTCAGTTTCTTAATTCTGTGAAGTGACAGGATCAGATCTCTAAAGTCCTTTCCAGTTCTGAATCTATGCTCCTATGATGGGACTTATGATTCATATGGTTCTAAATTCCAACTATCTGTGTCTCTCTAGCCTAGATGCTGAATTTGGGCTGTGTTATGAAACAAAATGGAAAGAACTTAAAATTATCCACATAATTTAAACATACAGAAAACATTTTTATTGCCTTGCTAATCTGGATATTTAAAACAAAAAGATTATTTGTCTCTGAATGATCTGAATATTTTGGCTCAATTCTCTTCCCATATATAGTACGAGAGGCAATGTTGTCTAGTGGTTAGAGCACCGGGTTTGCAGTCAGGCTGACCTGGGTTCATATCCCACGTTGGATATTTATTGGCTGTGTGATGCTCTCTGAGTTCCATAACCTCTCTGAGTTTCAGCCTCCTCTTCAGTAAGAGGGAGTTGGGGGAGGGGATGGTAATAATGGCATCCCTGGGTGTCTAAAAGGCTCAAATGAGATAATGGACAGAAAGCACTTTGCAAACCTTTAAAAATCAAAGCAGTTGCAAGCCTTTCTAAATGTGAGCTATTACTAGCACTTAGCCTGAGAAGGACCAAGACAGGAGGGGTTTATAAAGGTAATCCTTGAATATGAGTGTTGTCAAATTAAACACTGGGCTTCACAGCCAAATTGTGGAAGCTGGATCCACTTAAGCCTATGATTCCTACAACTACTCTTTATAGCTCCCCCTCCCTTCTTCCTTATCTGGGCCTCTTAGCTCACCAAGTGTTACTTAGGCAATTTACGTGAGAATTTGTTTAACCACTGCTACCCATGCACATTTCAAATGTGTGATCTGTGGCTATTTGATTATCCATTTTGGAGAGAGTCCCAAGGGGTGCTAAGAGGTAAGGGGAAGAAATGGCTAAGCTGCCTACCACATTTCAAGCTGTGATTTCTCCCCCTCTATGCCAAGAAAGTTTTCAAAGCTCTGTCCTACACAGTCAGAATAAGTGGCGATTCATAAACTCAATAAATGGCTATCAAATTCTCCATTTTATTTTCTGTTTCATTAGAGTAAGAGTCTAGGCCCTAGGGAAATCCCATTGTGAGAACTCTCTCCATTATGAAGATAGTGACTAATTAGATAAGTCCTAGGGAATTGACTAAGACACATAGCAATGGAGTGACCTACCCAGGGCCACATAGCTTGTATTCGGTAAATTGACAAGCTTTTATGAATCACCTATCTTATGCCAGCACTTCACTAGGTTCTAAAGGTGAAAAACCTAACAGTCTCTGTCCTGAACAAGCTTACATTTATATGGGGAGGGTCAGAGAATGAATTTGAACTGGGACCTTCCTAACTTTCAACCCAACACTCTATCCTCCCTTTCTACATAATGTCTAAGCACCCAGCCAGAATGGGGAATCCACAAGGCTCAGTCTAAAGTCCAGATGTCTTAATTCTGCTATCAGTCAGAATTCTCTCAGTCTTCGTCCTGATGCTTACCTTTGTCTAGACCAGCACTTCTTAAAGTCACAACCCCATATGGGGTCACAAATAGTAAAAGGTTTATGAATGTGCAACAATCAAAAATTAATTAAAAATCAAACATGTAATGAATCCGAGGTGTTTCTGGCAACCTTTGCCTGTATTGCATAGGGCAGCTTCACTGCAGCCTTGGTTCTGAACACAAAGCATGTGCACTTTGCACTGAGCATGCCCTCAGGCCACATAACACCACCTAACTGTCAGAAACATGAAAAGGGGTCATAAGTGGAAAAAATTTTAAGAAGCTCTGGTCTAGACTAGAGTCTAAACTCTTCAGTCTAGAGACCAGGCTCTAGTCTAGGCAAAGGTAAAGCTCAGAATGAAGACAATTTTTTTTTTCTGAGTGACTGGATGTTTTGACATCCTGTGGCACTGTCCTCGAATGTCTAAACTAAGAGAAAAGCAGTGAAAGTTTCTTATCTTTCTTCAACACAGTAACTATTCAAATGAACGAGCATTTATTAAGCACATATTGTGTGCCAAGTACTGTGCTGAGGCAGGAAAGGCAAAATCAAACCAGTAGGCAGCTCCTTCCGTCAAAGAGCTTACCTTCTCTGGGGGAAGTGTAAAGGACAACACATACACAGATGAGTAAATACGAAATAAATGCAACATAGTTGGGGGACAGGGTGGTTGAGGTGAGGAAGGAGAGCACTGTAGGTGGAGGGGACTGACTATACAGAATAGAGAGATGGAAAATGGAGCTTCCTGGACACAAACCATTATGTTGGCTGATTTGACTAGTACATAGAATAGGGAAGGAAGAGTAATTATTGGGGGTGAGGGTAGTATTGTAACTTCAGCCTGGAAAGATAGGTTGGAGACAAAGTTTCTTGAACAGGAGAATGACATGATCCAACCTATGCTTTAGAGATATCAATTTGGTAGCTGCGTGGAAGACAGAATAAAGAAGAAAGAGGCTGTATGTGAGGAAAGTGATAGAGAAGCCATTGAGAGGTAGTGATGGCCTGGAATTGGGCTATTGGTTGTATAAGTAAAAAGAAAGGAGGGATGTAAGAGATTTTGTAAAGGTAGACTTGACAAGACTCAGCAACTGATTGGGGATGGGGAGTCAAAGGATGACTCAGGGGGTTGTGGAACTGGATAATGGATGGTGGTCCCCTCAATGGAAACAAGGAAGTTGGGAAGAGGTGGAGATTTAAGAAGAAAGGTATGTTGAATTTGAGACACCTACAAGTTATCTAGGTACAGATGTCTAGCAGGTAGCTGGGGATGCAGGATTGAAGCTCAGGAGAGAAGTGGCAGACAAACAGAGATTTGAGAATTACCTGCACAGAAATGATAGATGAAACCATTGGAGCTGATGAGAGAGAAAAGAAGAGGTTCACACATAAGGAGTGAGTACTTGAATGATACAAGGAACCAAGGAGTGGTTGAATTATAGACAGAATAGACAAGAGGAAAATAAGATGAGAAGAGCAGCATGGAAATCCAGGCAAGGAGCGTATGAGGAGGAAGGAGTCAAGACCAGCATCAGAGCTTTGCCTAGAGGTCAAGAAGAATGAGAACTGAGGAAAAGCCATTGAATTTTCAAAATAAAAAGATCATCGATGCCCTTGGAGAGAGCAGTTTCAGTTGAATAGTGAGGTCCCAACACATATTACAGTGTTATTAGAAGTGAATTAGAAGCGAGAAAGCAGAGGCAGCTTTTCTCCAGGAGTATTTACTTAAGTCAGTAGCAAGCAACCTGTAATACAACTGTCCCTTGCCCTTAGCATGTAATACTGGGAGTCCTAGTTATAATGTCTTTGTCCTTTTGTTTGATAGCTGGGTCTCCAGGACTGCTACACTGTCTTTACCTACACCTCCCCATCATCTTCAATTGTTATCCAAGTCTTCCTTTAAGTTCTTCTCAGGGGGTCCACCCAGTGTTCTGAGGGAGTTCCTCAAGATCAAGTTCCTCAAATGACATTGCATGAGCACCCATTGAGGACAAGAGTGACTATTCAATGTCACTTCTGCAATAGGACCGGCCTTTTTTCTTCCCAAGCATACATTTCTCTGGCGCTCTCCTTTATGCGGCTTCTCCCACACATCTACTACGCACCTCTCCATGGATTTTTGGGTGGTCCTCAGCTTCAGTGCTTTGGAGACTGTGATAGTCCGTCACTCACACATAAGTATTACACTCATTTTGGAAATAAGAAAATTGAGGTAGAGACTTGAAGTGACTTGCCTAAGGTCACATACCTGTATGAGAGCCAGGATTTGAATCCTTATCTCTTGATGTATCCTCTTTCCACTATACATTTCTTTTTCCTCTAACAGGTCCTCCAGGCCCCCACTTTCTTCCATCTAGAATCAGACTCCCATCTGAGAATCATCTGCATGTGTAAACTCCTCTTATTAGATTTTAAGTTCCATAAGGGCAGGAATAGTGGTGTTAGCCTGGTACGTTGCACACAGTAGGTGCTCAACAAACATTTGGTCAGTAAATGAATGACTACATGAGTAGCTTGGCTTAAAATCCCACATGCAAACCCAGCCCATTGCAATAGCCTCCCCAGTCAACAGTCGCTCCCTTCTCCAATCCATCTACCCAACCACTAGATTGCTATTCCTAAAGCATAGATCTGGGTGTTGTTTTTTCCCCGCTTAAGAAGCTTCTATGATTCCCTGTCATCTCTAGGATAGTATAAAAACCCCTCTGCTTGGCATTTAAAGTCCTTCACAAGTTAATTACAGCCTACCTTCCTAGGCTTATGGTCCATTAGGCTTCCTCATGTTCTAGCCAAACTGGGCTATCTGACGTTCCCTGTTGAGGACATTTCTCCTCCCACTTTTCCCCATTCCTGGAATGCTCTCCCACCTTCAAGTCTTAGAATTTCTGCCCCCATGTGAAGCTCTCTTCATGTGCTACCTCCTACACAAGGCCTTTCCTGAATCTCTCAGCTGTTAGTCATCCCCTCACCCAGTTATTAATTTGTACTTACCTTGTATATATTTATTTATTTGTGTACATGCTGCTTCCTCCACTCCTACCCTGCTTAGGGTAAAAAAAAGCTCTCCGTAGGAATAAAATATTTTGGGTTTTGTCTTTATATCCCCACCACTGAGTACAATATCTGGCACATAGTAAGCACTGCATAAATGCTTGGGGAATGAATGAACAAAGATACAGGGCCTTGGAGACCAACCAAAAGAAATAAGCATCTCTACTATTTGATATCGACCCTCCAAGTGAAAGAACAAAGGGCATAAACCACCCCAAATGTTAAGTCAATTCAGCCTTGAACCTGAAGGTCCAATTACCAAGTAGGATGAATGTGTGCTATAGAAGGGCTTCCGACTTCTCTACACCGCCATATTTAGGAATCAGATCAAAATGTATCTGTGTTACACATAAACAAATATTCCTACACATGAAAATAGCATTGTTGCTCATTTCAAAGTACAGCAACTACACTTTCTAGCACTGAAGAAGTTTCCAGCTCTATGTAGGACTAAAGAGAGATTTCTAAGGGACAAGAAAGCATCACTTTAAGCTCCATGCTAGCATGGAGACATGCCTTTTATTTAAATGACTGTGTGTATGTGTGTGTGTGTGTGTGCCTATACAAATTTGAGTCCTATTACTGATGACTTCATGTACACCAAATATGTTTTAATTAGTGCAAGGCTACAGGATCACCTCTGCTAGCAACCAAAGCATGCCTCAGGTGGTGCATTTGGAGAATTGAGCACAAATTAAAAACAAATACATAATTACCTTTTCCAAAAGATTTCATATTTAATTAAAAGATGTATAGTACATGTAGACTCTGAAATCACTTCACCCGCAAAAGAAAATGTTTATATACACACATATATATTATATATAAGCAATGAAAAGACAGCACAGGGCATTAGTGTTGAAGCATTGAGAGGTCTCACAATTAACACAATTACCTTTCCTCATGACCTACAAATTAGGCAATCATAATAGTTTACATATGAGTCAAAATGTTACAATGGATCTTTTCCCTTTAAAACCCAAGAAGAGTTATTGTCCTGGTTTCTGATTTTCAAGTACTACAGTCCAACTATTCACTTATCCAAAATGATTACACTGCTAATAGCAGCATTTGGACCTTAATTCAGTCGTCAAATAGCTGTATTATGCCATTAGTCAATATGCAATTACATGAAATCTAATGGAGCCAGATGCATGCAATCCAGAATCCAGACACACGCATGTATTTAGTTTCGTGCACGTAAGCAAAAGATGAAGTTAAACACTACTCCCTAAGGAGGGAATTGCAAACATCTTATTTACAACACAACTGTGATTTTTCATCTCTGCAATTGTCCCAGCCTTACAAAATTAATGTAAAGTTTTATCTCCTCTGTGTTACCACATTGGCAAAAAAAGAAAAGATTTCATTCATGAGGGCTCCTAGATTATACAGAGGCACTCTTCCCCCTATCCCCTATCTCTTCCAGGACATTGACTTTTTATTAGAGAATCTTATGATAATGCCTTAAGGCAGCCTCATTCACAAGATTAAATCTCGGCTGAGGAAGGCAGAGAGGCAAAAGTCCAACACTACAACAGGGAGAAACAGAAGCTACATTTCCCATCTCTTAGCAGACAAGACACTCCAATCACAGAAGATGCAGCAATGATCAAGGAAGGGACGGATGCCTCCTGCAACAGATGCTGTACTAGGGCGAAAGACAAAAGCTAAAAGAAATGCACAATGAGTTTGAAAAGATTTCTTTATCAAACATGTCATTTGTTTGAAGGACTGGCCTCCTTGTTGTCACATGTGCTGGATCAGCTTGTTAGCAAAGCAAAGCCTGATGAGGGCTATGTACTGGCAATTGACGAGTCAATTGAAATCACTGATGTCGCTTCCCTGTGCATCTTCATTTAATATGTCAATGGGCAGAAGTTAACGAAACACACATATCACCACAGCCAATCAGATGCAGCTCAGCACAGGGGACGAGGGCTCCGGATAGTTTGGTCAATTGCAGCGCTGTTTCAAAGAAATCATATCACCTAGTCAACGACATATACTCTGTCCACAACTGACCAGAAAAAAAAAAAGAACCCACAATATAGTTCTGTCAGACATATTCAGACAGGTGTTAAGCCAGGGGATATTCCTACACAGTGAGATATTAAAATGCATTCCCACTCCCCCAACCCCAAATACGGTCAACCATGCAACGCAGACACCTGCTCCTCCCAGAGTGGACTTTGGAGCCCTTCTCCCTGAGGCTGATGACAAGAATGAACTTCTTGATGACTTGATAAAGTCCCAGGCTCCTAAAAATTAAAACATTCTTTTTCTAAGGAAACTGCAGTAGGAAAAAATGTAAAAAGACAATGTGAGAATAAACATTGTAGGCATACAGTACAGAGGACAAAGCAGTTTTATTTTTCACTTGAAAAACTAACCCACTGAACTTTCCTCTAAGGTTGTGTTTCTACTACTCTCTCTTCAACCAAGTTTCTTACAGTGATGCATTCTTGAGTTGGGGTGAAATGGGGGTGAGGAGAGTGGAATATAAATTGTTGGTTCTTGGCTGAGGTGGGGTTTGGTGATGGACATGCTGTTAAGAGAATTGTACCACAAGATTTAGACATAAAGGGTGATACCTTAAACAAATTAAGAAAGCAAGGAATAGTTTACCTGTCAGATCTATGGAGAAGGAAAGGATTTATGACCAAACAAGAGACAGAGAATATTATGAAATGCAAAATGGATACTTTTGATTACATTGAGTTAAAAAGGTTTTGCACAAACAAAACCAATGCAACCAAGATTGGAAGGAAAACAGAAAGCTGGGAAATAATTTTTACAGCCAGTGTTTCTGATAGACGCCTCATTTCTCAAATATACAGATAACTGAGTCAAATTTGTGAGAATATAAGTCATTCCCTAATTGATAAATGGTCAAAGGATATGAACAGGCAGTTTTCAGAGGAATAAATTAAAGCTATCTCTAGTTATATGGAAAAAATGCCCTAAATCACTATTGATTAGAGAAACGCAAATTAAAACAACTCGGAGCTACCACCTCACACGTATCAGATTGGCTAATATGACAGGAAAGGAAAATGGTAAATGTTGGAGATGTGGGAAAATTGTAACACTAATGCATTGTTGGTGGAGTTGTGAATTGATCCAACTTTCTGGCGAGCAATTTGAAACTATGCCCAAAGGGCTATAAAACTGTGCATACCCTTTGGCTCAAGCAATGCCACTACTAGGTCTGTATCCCAAAGAAATCATAAAAAATGGAAAAGGACCCACATGTACAAAAATATTCATAGCAGCTCTTTTTGTGGTGGCAAAGAATTGGAAATTGAGGGGATGCCCATCAATTGGAAAATGGCTGAACAAGTTGTGGTATATGAATGTAATGGAATACTATTGTGCTATAAGAAATAATGAGCAGACGGATTTCAGAAAAACCCAGAAAGACTTATATGAACTAATACAGAGTGAAAGGAGCAGAATCAGGAGAACATTGTACACAGTAATAGCAACACTGTGCAATGATCAACTAAGATAGACTTAGCTCTTCTCAGCAATACAATGATCCAAGACAATTCCAAAAGACTCATGATGGAAAATGCTATCCACATCCAGAGAAAGAACTATGGAGTCTGAATGTAGTTCAAAGCATACTATTTTCACTTTATTTTTTTTTGTTTCTCATGGTTTTTCCCTTTTGTTCTGATTCTTCTTTCACAACATGACTAATGCAGACATATGTTTAACATGACTGTATATGTATAACTTACATCAGATTGCTTGCTGTCTTAGGGAGGGGGGGAGGGAGAAAAATTTGGAACTCAAAATCTTATAAAAATGAATGTTGAAAACTATCTTTATGTGTAATTGGAAATAATAAAATACTATTGGGGGGGATTGTACCAGAGAGAATGGTCTAATTAAGTCTGTTAACACACAAAATCTTAGTTTTCACAATCCAATCCAACAACCATTTCTCAAATGTCTTCTATGTGCAAGGCATGGTACTAGGTGCTAGAGACAAAAAGTCAGAAAGAAAAGTAACCCTGCCCTCTAGGAGTCTATATCCCACAGGACAGATACAACATGTAAATAGATAAGTATATTACAGAACTTGAGGAGTGGGACTGATCACTGATAAATGGATTCAGAAAGGTCAAGTGGGAGGTGGGGCTTAAGTTGAGCCTTGAAGGAAGCTAGAGAGTCTAGACAGGGGTGGGGAACCTGTGGCCTCAAGACCACATGTGGCCCCGAGACCACATGTGGCCCTCTAGGTCCTCAAGTGCAGCCCTTTGAATGAACCCAAACTTAAGGCCACAGGCTCCCCACCCCTGGCTAGGATGTGGTGGTAAGCAAGGACAGTGAATTCCAGGTATGGGACCAGCCATCACTATACTACACAGTTCTCCCAAAATGGACAGTCTTTACCCAGGACTGCCTAAGATGAGATGAGGAGGAAGAAAGAAAAATAGACAATAGCGATAATAACATTATGAGATCATATGTACTTGAGCTGAATGGGCCCTTAGAGGCCCTCTATACCAACTCTGTCATTTTACAGATAAGGAAACTGAGGGCTTGTGAGTCTAAAGACTTTCCCAAGGTCACACAGGCAGTAAATGGCAAAGCTAAGGTTCAAACTAGTAAGAAAGGAAGACACCAAGGTCCCTGGTCCCTCTGTTCTCAAGAAATACCAGCCTGTTTCTTTGAATTCATTCATCCCCCAGATCAACATGACTGGACATCTCTTGGCTAGATCATCTTCACACAATGTTTTTAAGGTTAAAAGGTAAGAAACATTTTAGAATATTAGAGTTCAATAACCTCTATGATGTCTTTTCACCCAATTTCAATATAAGCCATGCAAAGAGGAAGGGCACCATCATAATAAAATAAGGTCTAAGGTCTGACTGAAAAAGTAGCAAAACATATATATATATATATATATATATATATATATATATATATATAAAACAAATAAACCAGCTCTTCCACATCCAAATGATCCCTCCTGGCTTTTCCCCTTTGAGGGGCTCACTGATTCAACCAAGGAGGCTACCATAGTTCAAAGAAGACTAGAAGTTCCTCTTGGGCAACTGACGTCAGAGGCACTTTACAGGCTACCCAAGAAAATCATCCCATTCCTTGATAGCCACATCCTCAGTAATGTGGAATAATTTAAGGCTCTATCTAGATCAACAAGTATTTATCACCCACTACGAGCCCCAAGGCACTATGACAGGTGACTACAAGTCACCTCAATATTTATTCCCTTCTCTCCTCATACATTATACTACCACCACTGTTTTAATCTGATTTAAGGACAAAATCATTTCAATCAAATCCTGATTGTTTCAATCAAATGAAAATTTTTTTTAAAAAATCAAATGAAAAACATGACCCAGAACCATTAAAAATGTTTTTAGTACATAAAATCAGTCTTGCTGAGACTAAGTGTACTCACTTGGTAAAATAATGAACAACAGGCATTTAATAATATTTTAATTTTACATAGTTAAATATTCATAGCTGTGTTCATAAAAACCACATGCTTTATCTAGTGATTATATTTATGAAATGCAATATTTCTTATATGCCCTTCTGTGCTTCTAATTGTTTTACACCAACACTATTAATTTGCACCATAGTACCAACAATTATGCATGTATATATTAGAAAAAGATTTTAAGATATGAAAAACAAGAAATTAACCAAATGAAAAACGAATGAAATCTCAGCTGTTTGACACAGTTACTTCCTTTGTGTAACCTTGGCCAAGTTGCTTAACCACTCTTGGCCTGGATGTGACGATCCCCATTTCTAAATCTCTGATCCTTTGACTTCAAATGTCCTTTCTAGCTCTAAAACTCTGATTCTAATGAATGAGATAAACCTGTAAATGGCATTTCTGGTTCTTTCCTATGGTGACATTCAAACTAAAGGAATACATTTTTTTTATTCTGAAATAAGAAGAACCATTGGAGACAGTATAAAAAACGTCACAGCTCAATTGGCTGTGTCTAAGGGGCTCTCAGGAGGCAGAGGTAAGCCTATGAGGACCAAGGACTCAGCCACTTGCTAGGTGAATGATGAACGGGGCAAGTCACACAGCATCTCTCCCCTGGCAAAAGGAAAAGAATATCTGCACCACCTACCTCAAGGCTTCTTGGGGAACAAAATGCTTTGGGAGCTAGGGTAGAATGAACTGAAGAATGGGCACAGGGCTGATCTAGGTCCAGTTTGTACCTGAACTAGACTTTCCAACAAGTAGTCCTTCAGCCTTTGTTAAACCGACCTGCAGTCCAGGGGACACAGGCCCTCCAGGGATGGCCCACTTTCTCCCCGCACAGCTCTCACTGTAAAGAAATTTTTCCTGCTAGCAAGCCTAAATGTGTCCCTGTATTTTCCACCCATCCCTCCTGATTCTGCCCTCTAGAGCCAACCAGAACAAGTTGCATCCCTCTCCCATGTGACAGCCCTTCAAGTATCATTATTATTAATATTATTATTATAGAGTAGTTCTTCATAGACCCATCCTTATCTCCTTGATGGAGTTAAATAACCCTAAGATCAAAATGAGATAAGATTAGATTCTCCCTTCTCCTCAAACCCCCCTCCAATAAGAATTACAGACTCAGGTCATTATCCTACTTACTTGGAGTTTTAAGGGGAAAAAACCCAAGTAGATCTAAAGACCCCTAAAAGCAGCGTGCTCTAATCAGGCTGAAGTTGGGCTGTATTTCATAATGGCCTAATCTGACAAATAAATTCCCTGATAGTCCTTCATTAAAGTTGTTAAAGACATTTGAAAATTGAGAAGCTGGCATTGCTAGCACCTCTCTGAAGCAGCCTGTATGAACTACATCGAAGCAGCAGCCTCAGCTGCTGTTCTGAGTTCTCATGCTCCCAAATCCTCTCCTTTGCAGCCTCTGCTCTTTAGAATTCTAGTCAATGTGCCAGAAACCAAGTTTATGTTAAGGGTGTTGTTCAGTTTTCCCCTATACAGGAGTGTGAGGAAAGGGTGGCTGATTTTGTTAAACACACACAGACCCACACACACCCACATCCACACACACACACACACACATACACACACACACACACACACACACACACACACACACGGGCAGATTTTTCTCAAGTCAGATCACTACGCAGACAGCCTCAATTTAGTCATTTTTCCCCTTTAAAACATTATCTGATCATAGATTGTCAAGAGCTGGAAGAGGGACTATGAGAGATCCCTGAGCCAGCCTCCCTTCTCCCACCCCCAACCCACCCCAATTCCACCAGCAGCTTCCTGAGCTTTCTTAGCCAAACTCCTTAATCTATTCTAGAATGAATATTTCTTAATATATTCTTCACAACTCCAATACCAGTATATATATATATATATATTGAAAACTGCACAATCGCCACTGACGGAACTTACTCCGTCACCCCAGATTTCTGCAGGTGCAATTAGAAAAATAAAGGAAGTCTGGCTAATTTAGTTAGCAATACAAAGGACACAGATACTGAGAAAACCATTACAAGGCCAAGCCTCCTAATCCCACAGGTTCACTAGCCTCTGGATAAAGTCAGGTGCTGGTTTTGTTTTGTTTTGGTTTGGTTTTTTTACTATGTTATAGAAACCACCATCATCACCAACAACTATTTAAATTGTTTGGTTTAGAGAAAGAAACCTAGGGAGGCTGTGTCTTCAAACACAAACTTGTAAAATGACTTTAACAAAGCAAGTTTTGGTTTTTTTTAAGTTTCTCAACCGCTTTAGTTGGGAATGTGAAAGGTGAAAGTTTCTTTTAAAAGAAAAGATTCAAGATCGTCAGCCAGGTCAGACAAAATAATATTGGATTATGCAGTTAATTCAGTCTTCACCTTCCTCTTCCCATTTAGTCATAGACTAAGGGGAAGGGGGGGCGGGGACTGGTTCTCTTTCACTTCCAGTTCCCACAAGGCTTCTCAATTTAGGATAAATTATTCCAAGAGAAGAAAACCTTTCTATACCTCCACTAGACATATTGCTGCTAAGACCTGGATTATCACTTCATGTCTCTGATGAATCTAGGTGCTTAGGGGACTTTCAAATTGGTGTGATTTTCTTTAATGTCTCAATAAACCGTCTTTAAATGGTTGCCTCCCCCTCTAAACACACACACACACACACACACACACACACACACACACACACGCTTTTAGCCCTAAATTAATTATAGGGACTGGATGAGAAAACCTTGCAGTTGTATAGGACTTTGTAAAGCACAGCCATTATCTAATTGGATCCTCACCACAACCTGTAAGTTAGGCTGGGGCCAGCATCCCCACTAGACACATAAGTCAACTGAGGCTCAAGAAAGGTTAAATGATTTGCTAAAGATCACAGACCTAGTATTTGGAAAAGTCCAGACTGTAACCCAGGTCTTCTGACCTCTCCTTTCCTGCTTTTTTCAGTACACTCCAGCAGCTGGAGTGGTCTCTTCAAGTAATCACTGACCCTGATATCAAGTACTGAGAACACTGGCAAACAAATGAGACACAGATAGCGCATAGCCTGTTGGGCCCCATTTCTTGTCTAAAAAGGTTACATTCATCAATTGTCTCAAATACCAGACAACAGTCCATAATGACATCTTCAAGATGCAACAGCTTAAACTATAGCCTATGCAAAGATCATTTAAATGTACCAAAAAAATGGGTACAAAAAAGGACCAATTAAAAAAATTAGAACCACCCTGTCAGCAAACAGCATCAGCCTTTCAAACAACAAAACTCCGATTTAAAGAGTGTCTCTATAGTTATTGTAAAACTCTATTCATAGTGCTATTTGGGAGGATTAGGGAGCCCAGGAAGTTACAGCAAATTAAATCAGAGAGTCCTTGGTTATTGGGTGGCTAAACCTTTTGAAACAAAGCTCCTTACTTAGTTCTAATTTCAGCCTTGAAAATCAGACCTTGGCTGCTACCATTTCAAGGATTGAATCTTCTGATCACTTACAGATAGGTAGCTTGGAATCATTCAGTTTTAAGAGCTTCCTGCCAACTTCTCTGGTCCCCAACCTTTCTACTTGGGGATACTAGATTTCAGCAAAAGCAAGCAGTATATTGGATATTTTTCCTTGGGAAGTCTGTTAGCCAGCAAATGCCACTGTATCCATCAGACCTAAGTTGCAGGCAGTCCATGCCCGTAATTCCCTGATATCAATGGGAGCTTTACTTCTCACATAGCTGGAGAAACAGCCCTGGGCTGGAGAGAAGAAATGTCAGCTATATAGCTCTTCATGTCATTGAAAACTCATTTAGCCAACAGATATTTGTTAAATGCTTACTATGTGTCTAAGCACTGAGGATACAAAGGCAAAAACAGTCTCTGCCCTCCAGAAGTTCATGTCTCAGTGGGAAAGCCAACATTTAAGCAACTAAATAGATAAAAGATACATATAGACTAGATAGAAGGTAATCTCAGGGGGGAAGGTACTGGCAGCTGGGGGTGGTGGGGAAACCAGGAAAGCCTCCTGCAGAAGGAGGGATTTTGGCTGACAATCTAGCATGTGATCCTGCAAATTGTAAAAGAACAAACCTCCCAACTGTCCAATGGAAAAACTGATGGAAGGAGACCTAACTGGAAATATTCTTAGTCAATTTTTTTTTTTGGAACAATGACTTAACTTGTCATTTCCCCATACTGATGGGGAAATGTAGATAATTTCCAAAAGATTCGGCCAATAGAAAGCTCAGAGCTCAGAGTCCAGAGTACAAGATCCCCCCCCCCCAAGAAAATCAAGCCTATACTGAGCATCACGTACTGATTGCCTTTGATCTCTCACTGATGTCAGTCCTATTGTTAGGTTCATCCAGGGAGATTAGTATAGAAGGGGGTGGACACTCCTAAAAATAAAAATTAAAAATTAAAAGAAGTCGTGGCGTTTTCAGAACCAGGTCCCATGTTACTGAAGCAATGTCTCTGATTTGCAAGAGGGATTCAGAAGAAAAGAATAGAAAATTCAGGGCCTGCCTAGTTCTCAAGATGCTAACCAAACTATATTTTACATTCTTGAATCAAAGCCATCATTTCTGTGGACTGAAACGCTGGGAAGACAAGTCCATAAATTTTTCACTGCCGAGAAAGGCAGGCTTGCAGATTTTTTTTTCCCCCTGGAAGGAGTGCTTGAGGCATCTGGGACAGTTCAAAAAGGGAGTCTCCCCTTGTGCCTTCATGAACCCCACCCCCCCACCCCCCCAACAATCAGATCTTTGGAAACCTCCAGATGATTTAACTGACTTTTTCCATTTTGCAGTTTGGAGTTTCACACAAGACAGGGCCTACGCCTCACACACCAAACACGGTCATTTTCTTAAAGGCTTTTAGGTCACAAGCAACCTGAAAGATAACTCGGATTTGTCGCCAAAGAGGTGATCAGAAGCGAATTTACATCTTTTCCTCGGGAGGAAGCCAAGGGGCGCCTTAGAATTCGCCAGCTAAACCGGGTTCTTTCCCTTGCAGCCTCAGCCTCTTAAGTCCATCCTGAAAGCAGGTTTTCCTGATCCGGGCTCCGCCCCCCCTTCCCCCCCTTAAAGTAAGACCACCAGCTGTTAATGGCACACACAGAGGCTAAGACAATACCGTTTTCCAGGCTTACATCTAAATTAGATATGCAGAAACCCGGGCTCAGCATATGCAGATGACGGCCCTCCAGCACCAAAGAAAGGGGCCGCCGCGGCTCTCCGCGGTGCATCCCTTTGGGCACCCGGGCTCGTTTTGTTCAGGGATGGCGCCTGCTTTCTTCGGGTGGGTGGGGTGGGGTGGGGTGGGATA
Source organism: Vombatus ursinus (assembly GCF_900497805.2). Taxonomy (NCBI): domain Eukaryota; kingdom Metazoa; phylum Chordata; class Mammalia; order Diprotodontia; family Vombatidae; genus Vombatus; species Vombatus ursinus. Next base: position 2,638,878 of record NW_020954930.1, read on the forward strand.
GATGGGGGGAGGAGGGTGCGGAGAGAGGACGTTCTCCTCTCTAGGACTTGGAGGTACTGTGAGCCCTCCTGAAATCTTCCTGCTACGAGCTACATCGAAATAGCATGTCTCCCCACCCCCACCCCCGGGGCCCAAGGGGTGGTTATAAGCCTGGGGAGGGTTCTGTGGACCCGTGGCACGGGGGTGGGTGGGTGAGCTTCCCTCCGGCTCGCCGGCCTAGTACGAGGCACCTCCCCACCCACCCCTCACCCCGGGGCGGCTCGGTCAACTTCCCGGGAGCTCCAGCCCAGGGCCAAAGGGCTCCGCACTCGCTTGGGGACATTTTGCCTCCGCGAGGAGCAAAGGGCTGCGAAATAACAAGGGACTTGAAGAGGCAGGACAGAATAATTCCGCAGCCCCACTGCTTCAGCACGGCCGGCTGCACTCCGCAGGGGGTTCCCATCCAGCCGCCATGTTCGCGGCTTCAGAGCCGCCCCGAAACCAGCCCCGCCCCCGCGGCGGCTTCAGCTCCTAGGGGTAAAGTCCCTTTCAACTCGAGCCCAGAGCGCGCCACCCCCTCCCCTCCCCTAACCAATCTCGGGGCCCAGGATTGGGGGGTGAGGGGGTACACTGCGCCTGCGCATTTGGCTAGTGGCTTGCGGAGAAGGGGGTCCCCAGAACTCTCTAAATCCAAGGGGCACAGAAGGGGTGGGGTTCTGTCTGGAGTCCCCTCTTTGCTCCCAGCCAATGCCCCCCTATCCTTCAGCTGACAGCAGCCCTCCCATTGCGAACATGCGTGTGTTCGAGCCCAAAATACCCGGAGGCTCTGGGGTGGCCAACTTTTCTCCTCTGCTCCTGGCCGTGGCCGCAGGGGCCAGGACTGGCCTCAGGTCTAGCAGCAACGGCCCCGGGACCATGAGGATGCTGCAAGGGAGGCCCGCTCCCTCGGACGCAGCCCTGGGTTGGGCAGGCGGGCGTGGGTTTGGTGATGACACGGAGGACCCGAGACGAAAACCGCACAGCCAAAGTTTGCGGCTGGGGAGTGGCCAGGCGAGCCCGCTGTTCGTGGGTCTTGCTTAACCCTTTGATGCTCCCTGGTGCCCAGGTGCCTGTCAAGCTGTTCCCACTCACCCGTACGCTCTCACTCCCTCTCGGGGCCTTCCCGCCGGCGGCCGTCGCTGGTGGGAGGGAGAGGTCTGAGGGTTTTGGGGGAGGAGAAATGAGAGGAGAGGTTTAATGCCTTTTCCCCAAAATCCCTCGGAGCTGGTACTAAAACCTGCTAAGGATCTGCTGGGGATGGACCAGGAATGTGTGGCAGGTCCCATCACAGGCGCTCGGACGCCGGGGTCCGGAGGCGGGGTCTGGGGTTCAATTGTCAGTTTCCGTGCAGGAGCAGGAACTCTGCCTGTCTTTTAGGAGAGTACTTAGGCAAGAGGCATTCAATGCTTTCCGGAACCCCTGAGCAAAAAAGATCAGGGCCTTCACTCCCCTCCCCAGCCCCCTCCATTGGCCGGGATGAGGGGTAGAGAAAGAAGAAGAGGGGAGGGGCGAGGAAGGCTGTCCTAGCGCAGCTTTTCTCGGGTAGCTGGGAGTGAGGGGAGCTGCCGTTCCCCTCCCTCTCCCGCCTCAGTCTGGGTTGAAGAGAAACCGCCTGTGGCCGTTTGTTGGCCGCCACCCTGATCTTTCACCTGCCAACGCTTTCGGGAGGAAAAGCGGTAATTTTGAGTTGGTAGCGTAAACACACGCGAAATAAACTCGCCCGCTTTCCCTCCCGCGCCCAAATCACCAGCGACAGAACCAGGGCCGGCCTGGCCTGACCCCCAAATGAACAGTGGCTCCTCTGGGGTTGCTGCTGCTGCTTCAACAACTACAGAGCTACGAGCAGCAGGTTTTATTTCCAAATTAGACTGTTGGAGATTAAAGGAAAACAACGGAACTTCGCAGCCCCAACAACGTTTCTTGAATAACAGGACACTTGTAAGCTTTTCTTAGCTAGGATGTCAAATGCAAAGTTTCACTTGCTTCCCATCCCCCCCCCCCTTCCCCACAAGCCCGGGGAAATAAAGATTAGGGAAATTTGCCCGACCGCTTCCCCTCCCCCAGTAACGGGGGACCTGGGCACTTCGGACATTTGGTAGGCTTCCTTGGTGGCCTCATCATTGTTATTAATTATGATTATGCTCGTTCCGATAGTTTGCTTTTTCTGGTCTCTCCGAATGCTAAGCTAGAATGACTTCAAAGCCACTACGTGGAGTTCAAAACTTTTTCAACTGAAGCCTATGTCTTGCCACCACTCTCGGTCCCTTCCCTCTTTCCTAAAGTTGGGTTGAGGGAAAAATGACAAGGGAAATGATTCAAGGCATGTTTCAAAAGAATCCCCCCTCCCCCAATCCCAATATTTTTACTCAAACTCCTCCATGTTCAAACCTCTTTCATTTTTAAGGAAACTTTTGCTGAGATTTGAAAATCATCTGGGATTTGGACAGAAGGAGGAATACTGAACTAGGGAGCTATTCTAGTCCATGGAGACCTGGGTCCAATAACCTTCCTCAATGTCAAGGTCAAGCTGAGGGTGGGGGGGTGCAGGAAGGAGTCTGAGGTCCTCCCCCCACCCTCCACCCCCACGTGTAGCAGGTCCAATGTGTGATGACTGAGTACCCAGTCTTCTCTTGCCGCTGGCCTCAAACTACTGGAGAAGAGAAAAGTGCAGGAGCCCCCCTTTTACAAAAAGCCAATCTCTTTTTCCCCTTTCCCCCAGCAGAGCTGTTTGCAGGGGGCCAGCTGCAGGTCTCCGGGCCTCCAGGCCCAGGCACAAAGTTGCCTTGCAGGCAAGCCAGTGTGAATTAAGGACCTCATCAATAATTCATACTCTATTGACAAACTCCCGCAGGTAGCCTTTCTTTTAAATTATTGGTTAATTTTTAAACAGGAGTCTGGGCCTCCAATAAAATTGCAGTTAATCAGCGCCAGATCTCCAGAGTAGCTGATTTGAGATTGGTGGATAGTATTGGAGTATCTGGTTCAGTTTGGTTTGTTTTGTTTTGCAAGTTAGACAAAGAGGCCACTAGCACATGGAAGAGTCCCAGATGCAAAAATGCTGCAATGTAGCTACTACATTAGGGAGTGCAAAAAAAAAAAAAACATTCCTCTCCCCCCCCAAAAAAAATTACAGGTTTGAAAATGATGGTGCAAAAGATCAAAAATCACTTTATGCTATTTTTTTAAGCCCAAGCATTGGCCCAAGAGAGAGAGAAGTATTAATTATAAACCTATTCATTAAATTCCTGAATATTTTACAGTTACCTATTATCAGCTTCCCATCCCCAGACTTGCAAATGTGGCATGTATGCAGAACGGTCTTTGAAGTGTTTAGCATTTCCTATTTAAAGTTCTCTAAATTCATGAATAAAGGTCACTTTAGCCTTGCCCACTCCTCACCAAAAAATTAATAACAATAAAGCAATTCATTGATCAGCAGTGACTTTTTAAAATGCCCATTTTAAGAAAATTCTGTGTTTTTGTCCAAGTGGAGATACAATGGAGAAGAACGTTAATGTTTTGTTTTGTTTTGTTTTGTTTTGTTTTGTTTTTATCACAAACCAAACAGCCACGTTTCGTGTTACTGATTTTAATGGAAATAATGCTCTTCACATCTTTGCCTACAAATCATGAGGTTTAAAAATACATATTTTTTTGCAAATGTTTTTTTTTCTTTCCATAATGTCTCTACAGAGCTGCTGCAATCATCATCATATTGGCTATTAGCAACACAGTTATGAGTGATAGCTGGGTATTCAACTATATATACAGCAAAACAAATCCACCTTAGCCATCGAGAATTCCAACAAACTAGGGTTCTTTTAAGAAGCACTTTAAGCAAAAGTAAACACATCGAACTGGCCTTTTTACTCACCACCAAACTGTTCCAAACTTATGCTAGCTTCTTGAAAATACATATATATGTGTATATATAGATACGGACATATATAGGCATATGGCTGTATCTCTATATAGAATAGACATATATACATGCATAATGCTGCAATGTTCCATCTTTAATGCAAGGGAAAGAAACTAAGGGACATAAAACTCATTGTTACCTTCTGTTTACATAGGCAGTGCAGGGACATTTAAATCCAGCTTCTCAGTCTTTGAAGTGCAAGATTGAGATGTCATGGTCACTAACTGAATTGATTAGTAATATTTGATTTGCATGCCGAAAATCCAGGGCAAACATATTAAACTTGCAGTAAAACACTCATATGAGCTAAAGAAGAAAAAGGAGGGTCTTCCCAGATTGAAACTGACACTGTAAGTAACCTACATTGTGATAGAAAAAAAAAATTCCACAATTTAAAAATAAAAAAAGGAATCTGCATTAATTTTGTTTTTTTTTTTCCCCAATCCCACCAAACCGGATTTATAGTTCGCTCATCCCCAGTGTAGGGGGGGAGGGGGATGCTGTTATAAAAAATAATAATAATAATAATAATAAAGAGAGAAAAAGGAGTCAGTGGTTCCAAAACTGTAAATTGTGCTCTTCTTTCCAAACAATCAGACTTTTAATGCTAAAGCAGTTATAATCCAAAGCTGTACAGAGTTTGTTAGAAAACATATTCCCCCATAAATATTGTTCAGTTCCCGGCACTTGTATCAATAATTAAATTACAAACGATAAATATTGGCATCATGGGTAAGTATTTACAAGAAAGAAAAAGTTATTACGAAATGCTACTTCATACTAGACGGTCACCATCTGTGTAGAGCAACACCACAGCCTCATCCTGAAAAAAAAACACTCAACAGTGTCGACCCCATTAGACAAGAATACATTCACAAGTGTAATGCTTTGAGAAATAAAGTTCAAGACATTGCAGGACTTTGGCACGGTTTAAGACTGCAAGAGTTTAAACAATCACCACCCAGCCGGAGAAAGATTCCCATCATTTTAACATCACACCATCGAAAGGCCTTTTTTTTTTTTTTAACTTCCTCTCAAGAAAAAAAACAGGGCCAGAGTGTTAAAATGAAGGCATCAATTCGGCAGGATTTGGGGGGTTGAGTTGGGGGAAGGGGGAAATTTAGAAAATAAACGAAATTCATTAGAATGCCAAAACAGGTTTTCTAATCCTGAGAAAAGGGCAGGGTTACCTCAGAGATCTTGCCAGACCTTGCCAAAGACCTTCCTGGATAATTGCAATTAACAAGATGTAGCCCTAGACGGTTGCTTGCGTAAAGAACTCCATTTCCGTCTGGATTGGTCTCAGTTTTCTTTTTTCTTTCTTTCTTTTTTTTTTTTAAACGCATTTGGTCCGTCCTATAGTTAATGGGGTTTTTGGTGTTTGCTTTTGTCCTCAGACGTACCATTCGTTAAAATTGGGAGGAAGTCCCGGGTTGTGGCTGGTGCTAGTCTGAACTGCGGAAGGAGGGGTTTTAGCGGACTCTTTACTGTTTGCAGAGGCTATAGCGGGTGGTGTGGCAGATTCATAGCCTGAACTGGCAGCAGGGGAGGAATCTGACCCTTGAGATTCATGAACCTAAAATTAACATGTATATATTATAATATAGTTCCAACTAGCAACGGTTAAGCAAAGATAGCAGAATTCTCGCACATTAAGAGCAGGATCATTTATCTACCCGATAAAAGGTAAATAAAGGTCATTACATGTTTCCTGCTTACCACCAATTTTGTAAACAGACAGAAATTGTATCATGGAAAACATTTCTTAACCGAAATGAAGCACTACATAACGGAAAGCAGAATTTCTGTTTTCTTATAGTGACCCTTCCAACTTTTTTCCCCCTCCAATTAGGACATCCAGTTATTCTTTCCAGGGCTGTAAAATCTTAATTTCTCTAGAGCACTGATTCCTCTCAGGCTATACAGAAGAGAGATGAGCCTAGCCCCAACTGAGTAGGCAGTGGCCAGATATGCAACAGTAACTGAAGCGTTTTCTTTCTTCTTTTATCAGAGACAGAGAAAGAAGGAAATGAACCACGCTGCCGTTAGCCTCCAGAGTCACGGCATCCATTTCGGATGGAACCGGGGGGGTAGGGTGGGGTGGGGTGGGGTATGGGGGGAACGGGGGAGAAATAAACATACTAGCAAACTAAAATACACTGGCTTCATCAGTTGCAACCAGTTCCAAGCTCTGCACGTAAACAGCCAATTGTTCCCTCTTAGTTCCACCCTCCCAACCAACCCCCAACCTCTATCCCCACTCCCCTACCCCTTCCCTTGCCCCCTCCCAGAGTTCCCTACCGTCCCTTCCTCCCCCCTCCCTCCTCCACGGGCTAAAGGTGTCAAAGGTGGGGGAAAAATCGGATTTAAGGCGCAGGAGCAAGGTTTGCCTCGCTTGCACTTTCCTTTTTGGAAAGAGCCTAGAAGATGACTGTTTATCAACAACGAACCGCTAATCAAGAGATAATTACCTTCATGTGTTTCCTAAGAGAGCTGGGGTGTGTATAAGACTTGTCACACACTTTACAGATATAGGGCTTGTCGGATGTATGCACATGCATGTGCTTCTTCCTGTCACTACTGTTTGCAAAGCGTCTATCACAGCCTTCAAATTCACATTTAAAGGGTTTCTCACCTGCAAAAATCAGAAACAGTTAAGTAGCCTTCCGGGGGGAAGTAAGCAGCGCTTCGGGAATTCTGTTGGAGAGGGTTGGGAGGAGGGGACTAAGTCCAGCCAGAAACTGACCAATTTGAGTTGGAGGAGGAGGAGCAGAGGGGGGAAAATCAATCTCTACGAAAACCCGACTTTCTCTCCCTAACTCCTTGGCTCGCCTCTACTCAGCAACCTCCCCAAATCCCTAGAGAACACCTCGCTGAGGTATTAGCCCCAAAGTGGGGGACAATAGGATTTGTTACGTTACAGTTCAATTCAATCCGTTCTTTGTGGCTTTTAATTTGCCCCCTTTCAAATGCAGCGGTGGTGCCCAGTGAAGTGTTAAAGGCAGAGCGAGAGCACTTCAGGTTCCAATGGCGAAAACTATATAAATTCAGCAGCTCCAGACAGTTTTACAAGACGTGCTGAACAAGACACGAAAATGTGTCGCTCTCGCCTTTTTGAGTTTAACTTTCCTCGCGGAGCCCTGAATGGAACCTAGAACTCCAAATAAAAATAGTTTGACAAAAGTATCAGTGATTTAATTAGGAGATGTGCCAATCAAGACTAAAAAAGAGCGGAAGTAACAGAAAATTAGATGACATTAGCATTTCTATGGTTTGCCTTCCTCCGAATGGAAGCGGGGAGCTCTGGCGCCCGAGAGTCATCCTCACTCAGACCCTGACTGATTTCCTTCATATCATCAGTCCCCGAAAGGGAGACAAAAAGAGGACGCACGGAGGGTGGAGGAGCCCTGCTCTCCTCGCCGCTGCTGGGGGTCGGGGATAGGGGTTGGGGAGCTCGCGGGTCCCAATTAGCTCTCAGAAGACGATGGGGAGGAGGGCGAAGCCCGCTTCCAGAAGGTTTTTTCCCATTCAGCCCGGGAAGTTAAACTGGGGACAAAGTCGTCAGCAAACTGGGCCATCGAGAACTGAAAATGACCATGTTCGGAGGAGGGCAGCGGGGGTGTCTGTCATTCTGTCTCTCCTTCCCTGGTTGTCTCAGTGCGCGTTCCCCCGCCCTCCTCCTTCTCTTCCTCCTCCTCCTCTTCAAGCCCTTTTAATCGACCCCCATCCACCCGGGCTGTCGCCTAGGCTTTTGTTGGCCCGGGTGGACACCTGGGGAAGCCGGAGTATTGCACAGGGGTCAGGGCAAGGAGGAGGAGAGGGCAGCTCATCGCTCCGGCCCCAGTTCCCTCCCCACTGTGCCCCAAGCCTTCCCCCCACCCCGCACCCTCCCGCCCGGCGCCCTTACTTACCTGTGTGTGTCCTTTTGTGAATCTTGAGATTCTCGGAGCGGGCGAAGATCTTGCCGCATCCCGGGAAGGGGCAGGGAAAGGGCTTCTCGCCTGTGTGCACGCGGATGTGGTTGACTAGTTTGTATTTCGCTTTGAAGGACTTGCCCTCCCGAGGGCACTCCTCCCAGTAGCAGATGTGGTTGTTCTGCTCCGGCCCCCCCACATGCTCCATGGTGACGTGCGTCACCAGCTCGTGCATGGTGCTGAAGGTCCGGTCGCAGCTCTTCTTGGGCCGGCCCAACTGTGCCTCCTCGAGCCATTTGCACGCCAGCTCCTGCTTGATGGGCTGGCGCATGTAGCGGAAGAAGGCGCCCGGGCCGTGGTGCGCCGCCGCCGCGGCCGCCACGTTCATGCCCATGTTCACGTTCATCGGGGGGTAGTTGTGGAACTGGGCGCCAGCGGCGTACGGGTCGGTACGAGGACTGCCCACGGCGCGGTAAGGGTCAGGACGGCCGAACAGCTCTCCTCGCAGTCCCAAGTGCACCTGGTTGTTGTCCACGTGGGCCGTGGGCGATGGGTGACTCGGACTCTGCTCGGGCAGCCCGGGGAAGAGCAAGTAGCCCGGGGGCTCTGCGATGCCCGGGGGCCCGTGCAGGCTCCCCGGCGAGCCAGCGAACAGCCCATGCTGGCCGCCCCCAGAACTCGCCTCCCCGAGGCCCGAGCCTCGCTGGCGGAACAGAAAGTCGCGCGTGGAGTTGAAGGCGGCCGCGGCTCCCCCGTACGAGGGCACCTGGCCGGCGTGGTGATGATGGTGGTGATGGTGATGATGGTGGGGACCCAGGGCGTTGGCATAGCCCGAGCCCTGCGGAGTGAACGCCGAACTCTGGCCCGAGGACAGGTCGTGCGCCGCTGCTGGGCTCAGCTTGAAGGCGGCGGCCGCGGCATGCGAAGCGTCCCCGAAAGGACTGAGCCCCATCCCTGCCGCCTCCCGGTTGGGCATCTCATGGTGGCGCGGGGCTCCGAAGCCCCCGACTCCCAGCGAAGGGAATTGCGGTCCTCCGTCCAGTAGCATCGTCATGGATGGAGGGCGCCCCGGCAGAGGCACCAGCGACGGTGGCGAAGGAGACGACGTCTGAGGCGCGGGAAGAAGAAGTCGCTGGAGCGGCGGCTGCAGAAAGCCCAAGGACTAGGGACAGCGCAGAGACCCCGAAGGAGCAGCCAGGGGCAGCAACTTTCAGGGTCTGAGTGTCTCCTGCAGAGGGAGATGAGGGAGGAGGGGAAAAGAAGGAGGAGGGATAAGGAGGAGGAGGGAGGAGAAGAAGGAGGAGGAAAAGAAGAAGGTGGAGGGAGGGAGGAGAAGCTCTGGTACCAGATCTGCTTTACGAAACTACTAAAAGCACAAAGAAAAAATAACAAAAATAATAACTGGGGAGTGGAGTTGGCAAATCTTGCACCATGCACAAACCTTTCCCGCCCACCACCCCGACACCGAAATAAAAATGATGATATTGAGGTGGTGAAGTAGCCTGCTGTGGGTCAGAGAGCCCCCTCCCCACCAGCCCCAGCAAGCCGGGCTCCTAGGAAAGGAAGAGAAGGAGTTCACCACCCTCTTCTCCAACAGAGTAGTGTCCTTGGACTGATAAAGTCAATCACTCACTCCTTGCACATAAACCAACTCAGGAGGCAGCTCGCTCTGAGCCAATGGGGAGCCCGCTGGCACGCCGTCACCTGACCCCCGGCTGGCCCGGCCATTGGCCGTTTTGCTTGTGATTGGCAGGCTGGAGCAGGGAATATGGCAGCCTCATTGAAAAGGAGGCTCCTGATTGGGCTGTGTGCCTTTAGCGACTCCCAGGTAAGGTTAATGGGGGTCTCAGCGACCAAATATTTTGTTTACTCGGGTCCAGTTTGGGAGTCGCTGAGCACCTGGGATCCAAGCAAACGCACCCTCCAGTGGAAGCCCCTCAGCCCTCCTTCCCGGGCTTCTTACGCGTTATGCACCTGGTTCATCAAAAGAAACTCTTCTTTCTTTCGATGTTATCTCCCTCCTGACATCTCCCACTAGGGTGGCTGGGGGTGGGGGGTGAGGGTGATCTGTCTATTTTTCTTTTTGCTCCCACCTCTCCAGTCACCTGAATCTGAATCTGAGTATTAACATCCAGAAGCAGGGTAACGGCAATTGGTATTAGAGGCCCCGCAGTCGACGACAGGAGCGATGGGCATTTGCCCCAAATGTCCGCGCTCATTGACTAGGCTAGGTTCCATCCTTTTCACTTGCCCCTCTATTGACACCATAGAGTGTCTTTTTTTTTTTTTTTTAAGACACCTATGGAAGAAAATAGAACCGATACTAAACCAGGCACGTTCCCTCGCCTGCCCCTCCCTCAGTAATTGGGTGCCCCCACCTCCCCACCCCCAGTAGCCGACTGCTTCCCATTCCTTGGGGAAGAAAAATTGGTTGAAACCCGGGTGGGCTTCCGAGCGAAGGTTTTTCTTTCAGAGCTTTAGCCAGCGCTCGCTTTCACTCTCTCTCTCTCTCTCTCTCTCTCTCTCTCTCTCTCTCT
>NW_020954930.1:2649368-2665701 GCF_900497805.2 Vombatus ursinus
TCTCTTTCTCTCTCTCTCTCCCTCCCTCCTTCCCTCCCTCCCTCCCTTCCCCCTCCCCTTCTCTCCACAGCAGCCCCCTCCTCCTCCTTCTTCCCTACCCCTCCCCCCTCTCCCGCAACCACCGCCACCCCTCCAAAAACTGTGGCTCAGGCGGCCTTTAAAACTAGCGGGTTGAACCAGGCGGATTTCTAAAGAGTTCTAAATCCAATCCTCCATCCAAAGGGGGCTTCTGGGAGGTGGAATTTTCCTCCCAAGACACCCCCCCCCATATGTTTCTCCCACCACCATCTCTAAACAGAATCAGTGTTTGCTCCGACCTCCCGTGTCCGTTTCAGAAACCCAGGGCAGAGTGCATAGATACTGAGTGTCCTTCAGACCACAGTTGATTTGGAGAATTGAGTTTGAGGTCTGGGGAAGGGGGGAGGGGGGGAGTAAGAGTGTTGTGTTTTTGTTTCCCCCCCTTTTCCCCCCACTATCCCAATGTGTCTCTGCGAATAATGATGAGACTCAGACAGCACTATAAATCCCCTCATTTTCTGTCCTGGAAAGCCTTTGCAAAGAGCGATGGGGAGCAAGGGTGGGAAGAAAAGGCCGAAAGAAAGATGGCTGTAATTGTAATATCCTGCCATTTGCAGAGCCCCCAAGTCTGTGCATTGAGCCAGGCTCACAGGATTGCCGCCGTCTCTCCGCAGGAACCAGCAAATCTGATCAAGTTCAGAGGCGCATTGAGAGACGCTTCAAGCAGCGCTTTATAACCGCGGATCTTTCACACCCTGCTTCCCAATCAGCCCCGAGAAAGACTGCACATTCTCTATTTTAGAGTTTGCAAAGGGGGGGGAGAGAGGAAAAAACCCCCACCGGTATAAAGTCTTTCCCACCAGTAACCCCATCTCCCATCAAACCAATCACAATTCACCCTCCGCATCTCTACAGAGCACTCACAAAGTTGGAAGGTGAGTCGCCGCTTCCTTAAATATATTACCTCTAAAAAGTCTCGCTGATGAAAGTAGACTTCGGGGTGGTCAGGGATGGATAGGGGAGACCAACTTCATTTCTGAGGGGGTTTGCACCAAAGAACAAATATAGCTAAATCATGCAAATGAATCCCCCAGAGTCTGAGTTACAAAAAGAGCGGATTTCTTTCCTTTTTTTCTCATTTCTTTTCTTACCTTCCCTCTCTTTCTATTCATTCTTTCTTTCTTCCCTTCCCTCCCCCCACTCTACCCCCAATCCCTACTCTTGGATCTCTGTTCTTGTTGGGGAAAGTACAGTTCCTAGGGGTTAACCTAGGTGGTAGTGGGGAGAGGGAAGGTTTGAGCTTCTTTGGGGGCCCATCCCGTCTGGGTGGAGATGGGGACAACCAATTCAGTAACCTCCTCGGATGTGTTTCTGATGGTCCATTTCCAATCTCCCTGGGATCCAGGAATCATCTACCCTGGGGGAGCTTGAGAGGGAGGGGCTGTGAAGGGGGAAGGATGTAAAAGAGAGAGAAAAACTAACAAGGGTCGGCCAAGTTTGCCCAGCTTCTCTTCGTCTGTTGGGGGGGGGGGGGGGGGACTGGTTAAGCTGTCAGGCCTTTAACTTACCTGGCCTGCGATGTCCTACTCCGGATGACAACAATCGGAGAATTAATTACCTTTAGCACGTGTGCTCTTGTCTCGGGACAAAAAGGCATAATTCAATTAGGTCCTCAACTGAGAATTGGGGGGGGGGGGTAGGGTAAATGGCTGTGAAGTTGTTTGGGCAAAAGAACTTTGATGCCTACAAGTTCTCCTGGGCAGCTCAGCTCCTGGTCTGAAGCTCGGAGGGGGGCGCTATTGGAAATTGAAGGAGGGGGTGCAGAGTCAAAACCAGAGGGTGGACTGTGGAATCTAGGGACTGAAGGGTAGTGAGATTGGGTGCCCCGTTGCTTCCTTTGGCCCAGCTGCTCTGAGAAATCAGAGACTGAAAGCTAGCCAGATGTATGGAAGCTATAGGCTGTTTTTAAAAAAACAAATGAAAACCCCTTCCCCGCAAGCTAACCATGTTTTTGCAGAGAAGTTGAACTTTGGGTGGGATGATCTCCAAAGCCCCTTCCTTCTCTAAGACCTTATTTTTCTATGGCAGTGTTCTCTCTCCACCCCCACTTCTATCCCCAGCTCCAGCTGCCGAGTTTGATGAAGGGGAGGGGGCACACCCTTCAAGCAAGGCGACAAGGTACTAGAGGAGACACAGCCAAGCAGTGCTTGGAAATACTGAAGAAAGCCAGGCCCTGTCTCCAGTGTTGGGGAGTCTCTCGTCTTGGAAAGACTGAAAAGGCACTTTGCAGGAGGCATCCTCATTTTTCGGGTCCATCGTGGGGCTCCCTGGGCAACCCTGGTGTATGGGCTTTACATGTGTGCTGGGCAGCATAAATTAAGACAGAAATCACTCTAATTCACTTCCCACTCCTCTGTGGGCTGGCCTCAACTCATGTATATGTATATTTGTGCTATGTGTGAATTTGGAAGCATAGGAAATACTCTGTATTTGTGCTCATAAGAAATAGATGCTGTGTGTGTGCTTGTATACAATGGAAATAGACTGGCATCCTCTCCCTTACCCCAAGTTCAAACCCCAAGTAGAAACCAGATTTATTTTATCTCTGTATCTGGGCATTTGGATATACAGCCAGAAACTCTGGGCTGTCAGACAGGCACGTCTGGAAACCAATTCCTACCCGCCGCACCCCCCCCTCCCAGTTCATCTTCCAAAACGCAGGAAGGGGGAGAGCTGGGAGGAAATTTAGGGAATTGATGTAATCTGTTAGCATTGTGTATTCAGGCAAGACAGGGCAGGTGGGGAAACTGGCCACGAAGCTCTTATTTTTGCCTCTTCTAAGGCTACTAGGTCATTTTGGGGAGTGGGAGGAGTCTTTTCTCACGTACTATCTCCAGTGGGCTCCAGTAAGGGAGAAGGCAGAGTAGTGCCTGGCCTCATAGCAGGCACAAGGCAGGGGACTTCTGGTCTGTGTTCATTTCAGAACTGGTTGGCCAGCCCACACTCACAAACATTTTTTAAAAGACCCTTTAAAAATCCAACGAGCGGATTTCCGTCCTGCCCATGGCTTCCTAATTTCTTGTGCAGTAAATGAAATGAGGGAAAGCTGGAAGGGTATGATCCCAAAGAATTGACCCTGGAGGGCCCTTGGGCTCCGGTCTCTCCCTTTCCTGGGTCCTACTGGATGTCTCCACATTTCCCTATCTCCAGATTCCTGACCTTCACCGAGTCCCAAAGAGAAGCTGCAAGCTCCAATAATGAGGGAGAGGGAGGAATGCTTTGAAACTTGGTTCTTCTGCTTAGAGATTGCTCTTAATTGACTTAGATGGAGGGGAAGGGGGTCAAGCTTAAATATTGATCTCCCATCTCCTCCGGAAGTTTTGAAAGGTAATAGCTGAGTGTGCTGAAAGTTTTTATTCCCTCTTTAAAGAGATCTCGCTCCCCAGCAGCTAACACAAGAATCATTCTACTGAAAATACCTTTTACAATTCAGTACAGTATCGAGAAATCAGGTAGCAACATCATCAGCCTAAGAACTGTGGTTTTCTCCCCTCTTCTGCCCTCCCCACTCACAAAGGCATTGCAAAATCCAGTTAAATTTGACTGGAAACCAAAGAGAAAGGAGACATTTTTTCATTGCAACTGTCAATCAGGACAAGGCAGCCACTAACATCAAGTTGCCCTTGAACTTCTAGGCTGGAAGACTCCAGGAAACAAGTCTCCACTTTCCAAGCAGGAAAGGTACTGAGTCCAAATAGGAGAGCTCAGAGCAAAGCTCTGGGGTAAAAAGGAAGCCTAGACTCTATAGAAAAGTAGGTGACTCCCAACACTTTGGGATCCATCCAAGTGCAGGCCAAAAAAAAAAGATTGTGTAAATCATTGGGAAGGCTGATCAGCAAAGCACTGTAGAGCTAAGAAGGGTGCAGAACTACTGTATTTCTACCTCCCACCTTGGGGTTAAGTAGAGGGAAGAAAATGTGCAGATGTTGGCACTGGCTTGCCAGTGGGTGACCACGTAATGTCTACCAGGTCAGAATGACCCTGCATCATCCAAGGTCAAAGATCACTGAAAGACACCTGTCTTTCTTTGCCTTCTGTGGAGAGAGAGAGAGAGAGAGAGAGAGAGAGAGAGAGAGAGAGAGAGAGAGAGTTCCCAGGCCAAATCACAGCCAGGCATTAGAAGTGACTGTGTTGATTGGGAAGGATTTCCCTCCTCCCCCCCCCCCCCAGAGAGCACAAAGTTTGGTGGAGAATCAATTTGGAGATACTGAATTCTCCTGTCCTTCCCTCTCCTCTCTGAGCTTTGGTTTCTGCTTGAAATGAAATCTGTCAACCGCAGCTTATCACATGCACAAAATGTGCCTTCTTAGAAACAACAACAACAACAAATGTGCCCAACTCCCAAACCAGAGCCAGAGAAGTGTCAGAATCTCCTGGCTTTGACTGTGTAGCTTCTGGGACTTGAGCCTGGTCTTTACATCAATAGGTGTCATCCAGTGTGTGTGTGTCTGGGTGGGGTGAACCTTAGGGGTTTTTCACAAATCTTTCTGGCCTTGGATTCCAAACCTTCACCTCCAGCTCCCCTTAGGTCTTGCCCTAGCAATCTCCAATTCTTGCTAAGCAACATTCTACCCTTGGGGTGGGGTGGGGGGGAGAATAGAGAAGGCCTTAAGATCTATCCTACCACTTCCACCCACTGGGCCTCCCCAAGGAAAAAAACAACATTGCCCAGATCACACCCCCTTTCCAACAAACTGGCTGGCATTGGTATGGCCCATTACAAATGAATAGAAAAAAAGGACTTTGAAATTAACACAGAATTCTGATCTTCCTTACTACTAGGGGTGGTGGTACCCTAACTTGGGAGGGGGGTGTTGCCTTCTCCACCGAGTGACATAGTTTACCACCTTGTAAATTAGTGGAGGCTTTTGCCTTTTTTTTTTTAAAGCTTCCTATTTCATCCACTACAGGGAATCCAAAGATCCCTTTTCAGGCTCAGTAACTCAGTTGTTTTGTTTTCGGGTCTAACTCTGGCTTTGGGGAAGGGGAGTTCAGAGAATAAGAAGGGAGGGAGAAAAGGAGCAGGAGGGAGAAAGAAGGGAGGAAAGAAAAGCGAAAAACATTGCGAATATCTCAATCAAGGACGAGGCGACCTCTGACCCAGAGGGTGGTTTTATTGTCTTTCTCCTTTTGCGGAGGGATACACAGTTTATTGACCCTTTCTGCGTGACTGCGCCCTGAGGGGCAACCGCGGCCACCGAACTCCTGGAAAGCATGTGAGCTCCCGTTTGGCCCCTACCACCTTCAGCATCAGCTGGGGAGCAGAGAGGGAGCAATCCTGGTCTTGGGCTCTGCTCGAAGTAGATGCGATGCCTTTTTGGACTCGCTTCCTAAGCTAGATCTGTTCTTTTCGCCAAGAAAGAAGAAACTAACTGACGCTCTCTCTTCTTCATTCTCCACTCTTCCATCCTTTCTCGGACTCCCAACCCCACTTCCCACTTCCAACTGAGCCCCTACCTTAAAAAAAAAAACCATCCTTTTTTCTTCCCTCCAAATACTACTGTCCTTGAATCCTTCCCTCCTCCCCCCCTTCATTTTCCCCACCAGAAAAAGCTCAATCCAGGGTTTAGACCTGGGCACCGAGGAGGTTCCAAGCCCAGATCCAGCCCAGTCTTCCTGCCTGGGGTGGGGCTGAGTGAATGGGAACTCTGGGAGTAGAGGAGTTGGGGAGCTAGGGCCAGACTCGGCGAAGCGGTGGTGGTGGTATCGGCGACGGTGTAGAGGATACAGAAGCTACCCTGTTTTCGTCTGGGGTAAACGCACGCTTCTGTTCTTTTTGCCTCTATTACGCATCTTGGCGGCTTCTCCTCTCGTAACAACCGAACTTCTCGGGTGAATTCATAAGCTTCTCCCCTCTATCTCATGGTCCTCCTCATCTTGTACCAGGAGCGATGACTTAATGAACACCTCGCCCCCACCCCGCCCCCACACACCGCGTTGGGCTTCTGAAAAATTCGGGGTCAAGTCCTTCTGCATAGAGCACCGCTTCCTCCGTTCTTCTCCTTCCCTTACCGCCTCACCTTAGGACTGGATAAGTCTTATGGCTCGAGATGGAACCCAGGCGACCCCAACCAAGCTAGCCCTACCCTATGCAGAGCTGCTCCGAGATCCTTATTTGTCATTCAACGCCCCCAGGCTAGATCCAAATCAGTGATCAACCCGCCCCCCATGAAAGCTGCACCCCACAAACTCGGTCCAGAGTGCTGACCTAAACTGCCTCCCACCCAGAATAAGGGCCCGGTGGGGCTAAGCACAAGACAGCCATCCTAGGGCACCCAGAGTCACTGGGATTTTCAACAGGTGTGGCCTGGAGCCCTCAAGGCACGCGTGGCCTCTTGGCACCTAGCTGAAGCAGAAGAGAGTGCGGGGATAAATCGGGGCCGGATCCTCAATTCCCAAGGACCTGAGAGAAGGGAAACCAAAGAAAGGAATTCGGAGGGAGTTTTTGCTATCCAGCCTAGAGGGTTCTGGATCAGTGATTTGGGGGAAGGGATCCTTCCTGAGAGCTTTATGAAGCAGCCTTTCCCGGCCCAGACCTCCCCCTGGGCAAAGCCTTTGGCGTCTGGGACTCGAGGCCTCCTGGGTCCACCCCATCTCCCCTCTCCCCTGGAGTCTGGCTCCCTCTGACAACTGCCGGCCGATTCTTTGCGGTGTTTCAAGAGGCGGGAGATCCCCGGTGAGACAGCAGGGGGAGCTCCAGAGCAGTGCAAATTATGCCCACTTCCCTCCCTGGCCAGATAGTGGGCCTCTGGCTCCCTTCCAGGGTAGTGTCAAGCTCTCCCAGCCCCTCCAGCTCCTTCAGTCTAAGCAAGAAACACCCAGGAATAATGGCCTTGGGGTGCCTTGTCTTCGCCCTTCCTTTTTGCCATTTTCTTGTTGCAGAACACTCACCCTATAAACATGCCTCACTCCTCTACCCCATGGCCATTTTTCAGTAAGGCCAACTAATCAAGTGTCAGTCAAAACAAAATTCAACAGGATTTTTGCTTAGATTCTTGCCTAGTGAGCAGAACCTCTCGGTTTTTCCTTTGTTCAGCTGGATCCACTCTTCCCTCTTCTACTCTAAGTTCAGTAGACTCCATTGAGTCAGTTTTCCCAGGGCTCAGGGCTTGACTTTGGGGGAGGGGAGGTCTATATCAGTTCATGCCTCTCCTTACACACACACACACACACACACACAGACACATAGACACACACACCAGTCTCAAGCTCTGTTCATTGTTACCCTGAGGGACAAAAATAAACCTAAGATTTCCCCTAGCCAGTCACCAACAACAGCCCAGAAACCTGGGAAGAGGCCTGAAACAGAGCTTCAAGGCCATACCTTCAGATGTCCTTCAAGTATTATTGCCCCTTTCCACTTGACCTTGGCACCTACCCCACCAGATATATTCCTTCTCCTGCCCTTTGCCTTCTAACATAGAGCCTTTTTCCTTTCTTTTTTTCTAACTCCTGGCCACTTTCCCTTTTCTTTGCTTTTGGCCGGGAGGAGTCACCAGCTTGTACCTTCATCCTCTGATCAATGGATTAAGCTGGTAGAGCTCCAACCCCTCCTTCCCCCTAAGTCATCTCCTGACCCCTATATCTGCTCCCTCTCTCTACTCCTACCACCAAGCCCAAATCTATCACCTCACATTCTTTACCGGATGTTTCTGAGCTAGGAAATCCCAAACCCGAATAAATATTTACCTCCTATCCCTAAGCCAGTCTCCTCTTCCCCACCTCCACTATCCCCACTCTCAACACTGAGGCCAGGAGGGAAATAAGAAGCTAAAGAGGCCTGGGGCAGGAAATGTGCCAAATTACTCTCATATCTTGCTGAGTTTTATCAAGGATGATCTTGATTTTATTCCGACTAAGAAATACGGCTGTTTCTCTCACAGATCAAAATTAACATGGGAGGATAGTCAGAAATTAGAACACTTGGAGCAGAATCCTTGAGGACTCTCCCATTTCCTCCACTATGGCAGGTCTTTGCCTTTCTACTCCTACCTCCCCCCACCTCCAAAGCTTGGAGGGTTTGTGGTTATCAAAGGGGAGGAAATCCTTTTTCCCCTCCTCCTTTTTCTCCTCCTCAATCTTTAAAAAAAAATAAATATTTTATCAGAACTCTTTTTTTTACATTGTTACTTCCCCACCAATGAGGCCATCCCTCAAATCTGTCCTCTTATCAAAACAAAGTGTAGTTAAGCAAAAGAGATGAACACATTGACCATGTCTAAGAGTGTATGCTTCATTCTTCACTCACCACCCCTCAGCTTTGAGTCCCAAGGCAGGATTCTTCCTTAGTCCTCTAAAGTAGTCACTTCATTGATCAGAGTTCTGAAGGCCTTCAATGTTGTTTTCCCTTACGTTATTGTGATCATTGAATAAATCATTTTCCAGCTCCATTTGCTTTACTTTGTATCAGTTCATACAAGTCTTCCCAAGTTTCTTTGAATTTTTCATGTTCATGATTTCTTATGGCAGAAGAATATTCTATTACATCCATATATCAAATTTGTTCAGCCATTTCCCAATCAGTGGGCATCTGCTTTCCTTCTAGTTTTTTGTTATTACAAACAGTACAGTTATAAATATTTTTGCATATATGCAACCTTTCCCATTTGTCTTCGATGCCCCTGGGGCATACGCCTAGGAGTTGTGTCACTGGGGTAGTTTAGTAGTATTTAGAATAGAATTCCAAATGGTCTTCCAGAAGAACTGGATCAATTTACAACTCCACCAACAATGCATTAGCATGCCTGTCTTCTGACAGCCCCTCCATCATTCACTATTTTTAAAATTTGGTCATATTTGCCAATCTGATCTTCCTCTTTTTTTCTTCTCCTCCTCTGCTCCCACAACAAATTTAGCTTCTCCCACTGACCCAGTCTGTGGGTTTTGGGTTGACAAAATAAGAACATTCTACCCCCTTTCCAAGTTTTCCAGTAGTTACAAAGGGCAGCAATGCCTTACAAATAGGGGACTGGCTCTCTGAGCCTACTATTCCACAATTGATCCTCCTCTGAGCCTGGGAAATCAAAGGGAGAAGCTGAGTGATAACAGTATCTGTATTACCTACAGATTCTTTTAGCAGAGAGCTTTAGGCATTGTTATTATGCCATTATGTTATTATGTCAGGAGGACCTGAGTTCAAATCCGGCCTCAGACCAAACACTTGACACGTACTAGCTGTGTGACCCTGGGCAAGTCACTTAACCCCAATTGCCTAAAAGGAAAAAAACAAGATATGCCTCTTTCTCAATTGTGCTTGATTTAGTCTGACTCATTGCAATGTCTCTGATATACCCCAAAGGACACTGCTAGACATAGCTGTGGCCCTCTTTATCTTCCCATTTTTGGTGGGGGAAGGGAGTTTTCATCCATTCATTTCCACTTCTGACAATAATTATAATATAATTATTATTAATTTTCCATTGTCTCTATCTTCCTCCAGACTTCTTAGGCCAGATTTGGACATTGCCTTTCTGAGGGATTCAGCCTGCATGCCTTGACCCCACTTTCCCATTCCAGGCCTCAGAATGATAGGAAGGAAGATGCTAACTCTAGTTAGGGCGCTGACCTGAACCCTGGGCTCTAGTAGCTATATGTAGGGAGTGGTGAGGGATTGCTGTGCCACTTGGGACCCAGCTCTTGTTGATGGATTTTCTTAGGTAGGCCAATTATGAGTAATTCCATGAAAGAAGAATTAACACCCCTCCCCCAAAAAAGAAAAGAATAATGAAATGGCCAAAGTATCCACTGGCCTTATATGACTGTGTTTCCTGAATGCTAGAAACAACCTATGAAATGATTGTCTTTTTACTGCCAAGTGATGGTGTGTGTTGCTTTAAAGAGCCCTCATAAGCCAGGGTGGCTGCAGTGGCCATTGGGATTGTGTGCCTCCTGTGGAGAAGGTTCATCCATGGGATGTCAAATGGACTTCTTAACCTCTGAGGCCTTATCTTGTGGAAGTCTGTACAATACACGGAAAGATGTGTTAGCAAATAATGATGGCAGGAAAGACTAGGCTGTGCTGCCTTAGGCACAGATGCTTACATTTCTTTTTTATAGGAAAGCAGGTTGGAGACTGCTCTGCCTGGTAGGCAGTCAACCTCTCTGGGGCCTGTCTCTATTGACATTTTCTCCCACAGTTCACAAGAGCTCCCAGATTCCTTTCCTTGACAGAGATAGGTCAGAATGAAACTTTTCTCTGTAAAGGGTTGGACTGAGGAATTTCTTAGTTTCCCCTGCCCACTCCCCTATTCCCCTTTGTGGTTTGGCCTTGTCTCCAAGACTGATCCAAAGAGGACGCAGGCTTGAGTCCCAAATGCTCCCATTTGGGAGGAGGTGGTCTCATCTATGTTTGTCAATAGCTTCCTGAAGAAGACTCCTGGGACCCCCAAATCATTACATTTTCATGAAGAGGACAATCAGATGTTCTCTTCCTAGAAGGGAAGGCCATAATCTTCTCTTCCCTTCCACCAGCCTCTTCAGGTTTGCATTTGGCCAATTCTCTCCCTTTCAGCAGTCAAAGAATCGGCAAATCAAATGCCACTTATTTCATCATCATCATCTCATCATCATCATCATTCTTATTCTCCTCCTCCTCTTCCTCCTCCCCCTCCCTTACAATCAACATTCTCCTAAGCTCATGAGTCATCAGACTAGGAGAGTGGGGCCAGGGGTTAGAAGCAGATTGGGTTGGTGACAATCCCCATGAGACTGCAGGGCTTTCCGGGAGCAGTGCATGGGGCTGAGTCAGAAAGCTTAGGTGTATTTCACTGACATAATGACTACCTGTCTTGGGTGTTCTGCCCTGTCCTATCTCTGGGTCCTTAAGGAATCTTGCTGCAAAGGCTTGAAAGGGGACATGATTGCTAGAGAAAAATCATAAGCCCTTGCAGAATGAGGGGATGCCCTTATCACTCCTCATGGGGAGCTTGAGTTACAGTGTTTGGTGTCTTGGAGATGTTTTTTCCCCCTGCAAGGTAGGGGATGAAATGGAGGGTGGAGTTCTCTTGTGGTGCTTGGAGCCTCTCCCTACCACCAATCCCACCTCAGCCTTCTAAAAGACCAGGATGGGAAAGAAAGGGAAGTGCAGTTCTTAAACTGCAAACCTTTTTCTACTAACTGGTGCATTCCAGGGTTACTTAACAAGGCCATTCCTGTGCCCATCTCTTGGCTTCCTCTTAGGAGTACCTTTGGCTTCTGGGAGAGGCACTGGGTCTCTTTAGGCTGGGAAGGTGGACTCCAGGGGGATTTCTGTCTCCCCCCATCCCGCCCCAACTTCCTATCTCTGGGCCCTGTTTCTTGCCTCTCTCCAGCGAAGGGGTTTTCTGGCTTCATGTGGTCGCCCTTCCCTGGCTACCGTGAGGGGGGTGGGGGATACCACCTCCAGTTTTCACCCAGTGGATGATGATTTCTCATCACTTGCCCCCAAAGAACGGAATGGGGGTCTGCGCCTCGTGGTCGCCAAGGGGTTGAGGGGGAGGGGGGAGGTACTGCTTAATTAAAGGGGAAGCCGAAATGTCGGGGCCAGACAAAAGCCGGCGCGCAGAATAAACTAATTAAAACATTGTGTTTGCAATACATTTTATTTCTCGCTCTCCCCTTTTTGATCTCCGCTGCGTTTTAAAGAAATGTCATCGCACCATACAGCGAGCCGTAAAACGCTATTTCCTTATAGTGTGCGGCGTTTTTCAAAGGCTAGTGTGATATAGTTTAGAAAAGAGACCCCGCTGTGAAAGCTTGCGTGTCTTCTCTTTACCAAACTAAGCTCTTGTCAATCATGCCCTGGCCTGGCCAATCAGCGAGCCCCCTTTTGGAAAGGAGCTCGTCCTGCTGTGCTTTTATATATCACCCCGCAGCATGTTTTGATGCATTTTTACCATCAGTTTACGGGGTTTGAATGTGGAGGGAAGCGCGCGCAGTAGCTCGCGCGCCCCATAACGTTCGGGCGCTTCACAGTTCAGCGGAGTGTTGCGCGCAGTGGCTTTGTCCTGGGGGCGGGGCCTTGTTTGCGGATGGCGGCACCTCGCAGTCTGAAGAGGCACCGCCCAGTTCTAGTGCCAGGAGCCCATCCCCCCAGGAGCGTTGGCGGTTGGAGCGGTTGGAGCGCAGAGGTGGCCCTGCCCCCCTTAGGCGCGGGAGGCGCGAGACGCTCAGGTCGCGCGAGAAGTACGGAAGGCGCGAGAGGCGGGAGAGGAGCGACAGACGGGAGAGGCGCGAGGCAGACAGCGGACGGTCCGTTGAAAGCCGCGCTTCTTCTCTCGTCTGACTGGAACCTCGAGAGCCTCGGGAGCCAAAGTGTGTGGGGGAAAGAGGGTCGAGGTGGGCTGGGATGGCCTGGGGTGAGGTGGGATGTGACCCTTAGAGAATTCTCTAACGTTCCCCTTGATTTTCCCTTTCTCTCCCCTTCACTAAAGCTCAACCATGGCCAGCGTCGCGGAGGGGAGTTCCTCGGGGACGACCCGGGCCTCCAGGCGCAGGCGAGCCTCAGAGCCCAGTACCTCAGGAGGGGCTTCCGCACCCTCCACACGGAGACGGAGGCCCAGGGCGGGGGCTCAGGGTGGGCTCAAGCCTGGCTCCACTCGGTCTTCCGGCTCCCTGCCAGTCCGCAGTAGCAGGCGCCTCCGGGCCCGGCGCAAACGGGCAGAGTCCCTGGGCCTCAGCGACCAGGGCCAGCCCCACGGGCTCCAGCACACCTGTCGCTGGGCGACTGGCCCAGGGGGGCAGACCGGTGAAGAGGGTTGTTCCCAAGTCTTCGACTCCCTGCCCGAGTTAGTGAAACATATCCTCAGGGAGCACGTCGGAGAAGCCCGTCAGGCCTCTCGTATTTGCCACTGGCTGGGCTGTCCTCGTAAGGACAAGCCATTTAAGGGCAGGCACAAATTGCTCAACCACATCCGTGTGCACACCGGGGAGAAACCCTTCCTGTGCACCTTCCCCGGGTGCAAGAGAATGTTTGCCAGGTTGGAGAGTTTGAAGATTCATAGACGGTCCCACACAGGTCAGTTAGTGTTTTCGTTTGATAGGGAATGTGGCCTGAGTGCTGGAATGTCAGCTAGCTCGGCCTGGTTGGGGGATGGGAGGAGCGAGACGGGGACGGGGAGAGAATAAGAATGAGGGAGGTGGAGGGAAAGACGGAAGAGAAAAGAGGAGGGGAAAGAAACGGGAAGACAGGGACAGAAAAAGAAGGGGAGACAAGAGGAAGAAGGTGGAGAAAGGATGAAGAAGAGAGGAGTGGGGGGGGACAGGAAAGAGTGGGGGAAGGGCAGAGGAAGTGGGGGAAAAAAACTAAGATGGTGGAAGAAGCAGGAGAAGGAGAAAGGGAACAATTTTTTTTTATTATAGTACTCTTAATTCCAGCACATCTATCTTGTTAACAAGACTTTAGCCAAAAAAACTGATTTTTGATAGGTCATGGGAACAGAGCAGTGTCCGTCACTAGGTATTGAGTGTTTCTGTATTCTTACCATATCACATTTTGAAGTGCTGGCCAGAGCTGGTCCTAGGCAGCTAGGTGGCGCACTAAATAGAAAACTGAGCCTGGAATCAGGAAGACGTGAGTTCAAATCTAGTCTCAGACACTTCCTAGCTGTGTGACTCTGGGCAAATCACTTAACCTCTATTTACCTCAGTTTCCTCATCTGTAAAATGGGGATAACAGCATCTACTTCCCAGGGTTGATGTGAGGATCAAATGAGATAATATGTATAGAAGTTCTCCAGACAGTGTCTGGCATGTAGTAGCCATTTTATAAATGGCTCCTTCCTTCATTTCTCCCTTACACACACTCAGAGGTGCTGAGCATGAGGTGCACATGTAGCCCATATATACAAATACAAGCACCAGAGAATAAACAAGCCCAGAATCCCCCATTTCCTCTAGGACTTAAGTTCTCCTAGGACTTAAGTACTTCCATATCAGTTGCTGAGAAGCCTTAATATTTTGATGGGAGGTGAAGGAGGGGATTAAGTTTTGTTCAGTTTCATTTTGCTTCCCAAACTCTCTTAAGGGAACACTAGACAGCATGCCTTCCCAACACAAACCCTCGATTACCACTGTCAGCCCTGCCCTATTTCCCACTGGCCAATAGAAGCCTTCTCCTGGGCTATGAGGTCATCATGAAGAAACACCAATAACCACAGTAACAAAGAAAAATGGGCAGATTTCCCATTGACAAAGGCTGGGCAGGCGCTCTGTCTCCATAGCCGCTGCCCTGGGTGGGATCCCAGTTTAAAGCTCTCCCCTCCTCCTCCTGTCCATTGTCACTGATTTGGAGATGCACTGAAATGTTGAAAATCTAAGGTAGCTGGAAGGTGTCATTAGAGGGGGAGAGTTACTGGTTTGTAGGCAGAGTGGTGACTTTTCTGAAAAGGACCTCTCCAAGCTGTTGTTAGCTTTGGAACTCTGCTCCCAAGAATTCCATGCCTTGGGGTAGTGGAAAGAACCCTGAAATTGGTATCATAGAATTACAGGATTTAGTGCTAGAAAGGACCTCAAGGACCTGTTAGTACAGCATCTTAACCGTTGTTATGTGCTCCCTCTCCTCAGAATCGTGTTTGCAAACAATTGAAGAAAGTGCTAAGTTTTAGTTAGATGTTAGTGAAAATAACGATGTCATTCCCCCCCATCCACTTCAGACTCCTGAAATCTATCCATGACCCCTTAAAAAGCCCTGATCTTGTTCAGCTCCCTCATTTTACAGAGAAGAAAACTGAGGCCTAACTAAAGTAACTTGTCAAAGATTTGAACCTGATTCTCCAGACTCCCAAATTCAACAAACTCCCTCTCAGAGCTAGTTCAGACCACAGGCTGTTACCTTTAGCAGATGCTTCCCCCCCCCCAACTTCATCTATAAATTTCTATGGAAGGTTGAACCAGATAACTTTCAAGGTACCTTCCATCCCCAAATCCCATGATCTTTCTGAAATGCTCTTGCTTGAACCCTTCCCTGGATAGCTCTCTGGTTGTACTCCACCCCACCCCAGCTGTCTTCTCCACTTAGTAAGGAGAGGATTTGGAAGTCAATGTTCTAGGATAGGGAAGAAGGGGAATCAGCCCTGCTCTGTTCACTCTATATCTGCCTCAGGTTTGGGGGCCAAACTCAAGTTTAGACTAAAGATAGACTAAAGTAATCAAGAGAGGAACTAGAAAATAAGAAGCATCCCCTAGTCAGGTCCTGTCCTGTCCTGTCCTCACAGTCTCGGTTTCTCCCCTCCCCCCTCATTTTAAAGACAAAGAATATTCCAAGAAACCTTTTTTGCTGAAACAAAACTGGAGAGGAGGACCCCACAGGCAGGTTGTAGATAGAGAACAGCAAAGCAAACTATCCCCTGACACAATTGGATGCAGGTGCCTATGTGGCCTGCTTTTCGGCCTTTTCGAAAACTTGAAAGGGGCTGGTGGGTTGCCATAATTTCCAGACCATAGCATGACTGCCATCTACCTTAGTGTCTGTCACTGAGGCGGCAGATCACACAGACGTTTCTGAGAGGCAGAGTAGTTAAAAGGTGCAGGGGCATGGGGGGGGGAGGGGACAGGAAGGGGGGAGAGGGAAGAGTTACTGGTACAAAAAACAATCCTCAAGTAATGGGTTCTTTTGATCTGGGAAATTACTTGTTGCCTCCTGCTAACACGTTGTTATCCTGCTTCCCTACTCCATGGCGGCTGCTGTGTAAGTATTTGAGTTTCTATTTCCAGGCGAAAAGCCATTCAAGTGTGGATTCGAAGGCTGTGATAAGCGATTTTCCAATACCAGCGACAGAAAGAAGCATGTTCTCGTGCACTCCATAGACAAGCCATACGTTTGCAAAGTCCAGGGCTGCCAGAAGGCCTACGTTCACGCCAGCTCCCGTCGCAGGCATCAGAAATCGCACTTGGCTAGCCTCAGGGTAGCCCCTGCTGACGCCGATGCTGCCACTGCCACTGAAGATCCCAGCACCTCCAGTTCAGCCCCTTCTGCTGGGCCCAGCACCTCTGGGACCCGGAAGAGGGCAGCCCCCACATCTAGGAAAGCTGTTTCCCGAAAGAAGCCCCGCTCTGAGGTCCCCCAGGTTGCTGGCTCTCAGACCCACAAGGGTCCTACCCCTCCAGCTCCCGGAGTTTCCAGCCTGTCAGTTTCTACCTCTGTAACCCCTGTGGTTTCTCTTCCTACAATTCGATTGGTCCGTATGCTTCCTAGCTCAGACCACAAATTTTCTAACCCTCTGGCATGCCCGGCAGTTTCTGCCCCGGCAGTTTCTGCCCCAGCAGTTTCTGCCCCGGC
>NW_020954930.1:2665711-2705435 GCF_900497805.2 Vombatus ursinus
TTTCTGCCCCGGCAGTTTCTGCCCCAGCAGTTTCTGCCCCGGCAGTTACTGACTCCCCAGGGGACCTGGCTCCTAAACCTGCAGACCATATGGTTTCCAGCCCCCCAACCCATGTATTTTCTAGCCCTTTGACTTCTAGCATCTTGGCTTGCCAAATTGTCAACCCTCCATCCCACCCAGTTTCTGGCCCTTCATCCAGTGTGGCTCCTAGCCCTGAGACCCAAGTGGTTTCTAGCTCTGCAGTTCCCAAGGTTGGTAGCCCTCCAGATTCCAGTGTTTCTGACCTTCCAAGAGCCAGTATCTTTAGCCCTGCTAAATTCATGTCTTCTAGCTCTCTAGAATCCAGAGTTCTTGACCCTCCAAGCTTCAAGTTTTTTAAACCTCCAGGCTTCGAGGTTCCCCACCCTTCAAGCTTCAAGCTCCCTGACACTCTGAGCTTCAAGGCTGCCATCTCCCCAGGCTCCAAGATTTCTAACCCATTTGCTCATCTTTTTGATTTTGGCACGATGGGCTACTCTGGTGATAGCGAGATTCAGGACCAACCAATGGAGGAGACTAACATGGGAGCCAGTGAGCAACTGCAGTCTGAGTCCCCCTCTTCGCTTGGGGCTACCACCACTGTCCCCATCTCTGGGCCAGGAGCTCCTTTTTTTGACTCCACTGCTATCCCTAGCAGTCTCCCAATGAGCCAGCAACCCTTACCAATAGTAAGAGGGTTGGAGAAGCCCTGCTTTTCCAAAGAAGGGGAATGGGAAGGCAAAAGAGAACAGGGTGAGGAAGGGCTTGTGGAAAAGAAAAGGAGGGTGGAAAAGGGAGGAGGAGAGGAAAAGGAAGAGGAACTGAAAACAGAAGAGAGAGAGGAAAAGGAAGAGGGAGGGAAAACAGAAGAGAGAGAGGAAAAGGAAGAGGAACTGCAAACAGAAGAGAGAGAGGAAAAGGAAGAGGAACTGAAAACAGAAGAGAGAGAGGAAAAGGAAGAGGGAGGGAAAAAAGAAGAGAGAGGGGAAAAGGAAGGGGGAAAGGAGGGGGAGGGAGAACAGGTGATGGAAGCCTTAGCCAAGGTCCAGAGGAGCCCCTCCTTTCAGGAATCTGAAACCAGTGAGACGTAAGGATTTGATACACCCTCTTCCCACCCTTTATCCCTAAGGGCCAGAACTGGGCTGGGAGAGCTGTTTAATGGAAGTCAGGGTGGGGTGCCTCCTGCAGTTTTGGAGGCTACCAGATTATACATTCCCTGAGGGTTGGGCTTGTTATCCTTATTTATTGCCCTCCATGGTGTTTTGCACATAGCAGACCCCAATAAAGATTTCTTGCATTTATGAATGACTTCAGTGACTTCCCTATTTCCTCCTTTTCACATATTCCCCCATTCCCTTGGCATAGTGAAAAGAAGCATTGGATTTAGAGTCAGAACATATGGTTTTAGATCCCAGATCTGTTCCTTATTATGTGTGACCTTGGGCAGGTCACTCAGTTTCCCTGGGCCTCAGTTTACTCATCTGCAAAATGAGGGGAGTGGACTAGATGGCCTCATGTCCCTTCTGGTCCTAGATCTAGGATCCTATGATCCTAAGTCCTTTCCCCCTCTAAGCCTCAGTTTTCTCATTTGTAAAACAAGAGGATTAGGCCTTGGAGATCCCTGCCTACTCTAAATCCCATGATCCTTCCCCTTATGCCCATCCTGATTCTTATCTAGACTTTGTCTTCAGCCAATAACCTTTTGCCCCTAGTTCAGGATGCCATAGAGGGCAGAAATGGTCCCTGGCATTGCCCAAATGGGTACAGGTGGCAGTGCATATATATGTGTGATGGGAATAGAATACTTAGGTATCTCCCTATCCTATCCCTATGTCCTTGCAAAATGCCAATGTGTGGAACATAATGTATTTATTACAACTTGGAGGGGAAGGGGAGAACTGTGCAAACTAGGACAATCTGGGATGTATACCTCACTTCTTGAATCAGATCTTCCTGTCATGGATATTCTAAGTATTGGGGGGGGGTGGGGAAGGGAGGCTCAAAGATCTATTATATCTTTTGCTAGATTTTCCACTGAAGAATGCTTCCTCAGTCGCTCCTTTTTCTACATAGAAGCTTTTTTTTTTTTTTTTTTAGCTATCAGCCTGGTAGGGTGGGAACATGGGCATGAGGGACACAGGCAATTAGATTAGATTAGTCATTAGACCAAGATATGAATTTTGGCTCTGCTTACTTACTGCCTGGGTGACCTTGGGCAAATCTTTATCGGGTCTAAAGCTATGAACCTAAGATGATAGGTGGCTAAGGTTTTCAGATGAGACAAATGTCTCCAAGCTATGGCTGAATAGAATCTGTGTCTAGAACTAGTGAGGCCTCTCTCCCTATTGGCCTGGTCTGGCTGTGGGTGTGGCCCTCATGACTGCTGCTCCTCCTCGGCTGGATGGACCAGTCATCTTGCCCCTTGCCCTCCACCGTCCAGTTAAGCAGAGAAAAGACACAGGCAATAATAATTATTTCCACAATAACCTTTGTAACCCTTGGTAGCCTAGCTTCATCCAGATACACAGGCAAAGGGGAAAGGCCGATGTAGCCTCTGGAGGACACCCTTTCAGCCTCCCTTAGAGTCCTCTCGGACCCAACAGTGTAGGTGTCAAATTCAGGCACCACGGAGTGGAGGCAGTGGGCTGAGGAGAATACAGCCTCTGTACCATGGTTTCAAACCAGACAGCACATGTTTCATCTTGGGGGGATTAGCCAATCCAACAAACATCTCTTATGTATGTGTGTTTCAAGAAGGGGTGGATTGGTATCTTTGGTCATGCATGCCCTTTTGCAAGGGACCAGAGCACATGTGTTCCTATCCATGAAGGTAAAATGCACATCCCCAGACAGTTCTGCCAGACCCTTCACCTCTTCCTAGAGCCCGGCTCAGGATCTGTGCAGCACAGCTTTGGCCCATAGTCGGAACTGCTTTCTTCAAGTTTCCTGAATGCCACAACATGGACCAGTAGCCCACCTTCCTCCGCCTCCCCCTTCACCCGATGCCTCAAGCCACCTAACCCAGCCGCCCCAGCCTTGCTGCCTTTCTCGTGTGCTCCCAGTGTGCTCGGTCACTTTGAGGCTGGATCAAAGGAGAAACTTTCACCCTGATTCCAGCTTTCTCAGAACTCTTGGGGGGCTCACTCCCACAAACCTTCTAGGCCCAGTTCTCTAGGACACTTGGGAGTTCAGTCAACTGTAGTAAGAGAGAGGGGAAAGAAAAAGCCTAGCCCAGGGGCTGCAGCTTTAAGTGAGCTCCAGGGATTTTGGAAAATAGAATCTGCATTGGAGCTAGTGGGTGGCCAGGTGGGGGGGGGAGGGGAGGAGTGGTGTGAAGGGACAGGGATTCTCCCTCAGCAGTATCCCACAAACGATCTCCCTCTACCCGGAGCCTGGGGTCTCAGTGGACGTGACTTGGGTGCAATCCGAAGAGGGCATATACTGCCTGCCTCCAGCCAGGGCACGAACACTTGCTTTCCAGGACCCTTGTGCCAAGAGCAACTTTGGAAAAGGTTAGAAAACACAGTTGTTCTCCAAAGTGCTGCGAAGTCTGTGGGTGAGGGAGGCTCTGTCCTGAAAATACCCAGGGCAACAGGGCATTATGAAAGCTATGCTCCTCGGCTTAGGGAGAGGAGAGGGGCAGTATACTTTGGGTACAGGACTGGGCTTGGGAGGGATGGTATGGCACCTCCCCAAGTAACAAAGGACCCCAAGGCAAAGCCCCTTGCGGACATCTCCTGTTGGGAGGTGGTGGCCCAGGAGCCCAAATTCTGAGGATCCTTGGAGCCTAGGCACCTCTCTCTCAAATGGGGATATCAATTCACTCCATTTAGCTCCATGAGTTGGCCAATATTTACAGGGGTGTGTCCATTGACTTTATTTAGAAAGGCAGGCTGCTAAAGCTTAAGTTCTAGTTCAACACTTAGTATTACCTCTGTGATCTTAGGTGATTGATTGACTTGACTCCCTCTGGGCCTCAGTCTCCTCATCTGTGAGATGAAGGGGTTGGACTAGATGATCTCAAAGGACCCTTCCAATTTTATATTTATAATCCTATAACCTTGGCAAACTACTTAACCACTGTGCCCAATTTCCTCTGTAATATGAAGGACATTGGACTAAATGACCTTTGAGGTCTCTTCCAGCCCTCAGTCTTGTGACTTTGAGCAAATCACTTAACTTCTCTGGGCCTCAGTTTCCTCATCTCTAAGATGGGGGAAGGGGGGGGTAGAGGGGAGTTGACCAGATGAGCTCAGAGGGCCTTTCAGACTCCAAATCTATGATCTTTTGATTTTAGTGATTCCCCCTGCAACCCTGCTCCTAAGATTGGCCACTTAGAGTTAGGATGTTGTCTTGGAATGGATTTTTCACTTTCCTTCCCAAGTCCTAAGTTAATCAATCAACAGGAAGTTATTGTGTGCCTACTATGTGCCAGGCATTGTGCTGAGGCAGGGAAGTAACTTCCTGCTTTATCCAGTAACACTGAGCGGTAAAGTCTAGAGGTGGAGTGGCAGAATACATTGGGACAAGGCCCCCAACCAACTCTACCCAACCAGCTCTACTCTCTGGGAAGCCCACAGAGAATTGGAAGATCTGGAACCAGATGCCTGCATGTATGAGGGTGAAGGTTGGGTCTGGGGAGGGAGGGCAGCTAACTGAGGATGAGGAGCACAGGTGTGAGCAGGTGAAAGATCCCCTAAAGAAGTCCCCACCCCATATCCCCTTGAAAATCATCCTACAGAGCTCGGTGCCCAAATTAGGCCTGCACTAAGTCCTTGCTGAATGAAGGGATGGAGGATTCCTTCTGTCTTGGCCTTTTGCCCATGTTTCACCAGGGCCAGTGAGGATCAAGGGCACTACAGTAAGTTTGGAAGTGCCTAATGGGGCTCTGACATTGGCAGCCTGAGCCCTTGGGCTTTTAGCCAGGAGTGTGCTAGTAAATGTTTAACAACCAGCTCTCTTAAAAGGTAGGAAACACTTCTACGTTGAATTTTCACTATTGACAGTTTCTCCATTACTTTCTTAAGTCTAGACAATCACCATAACAATAAATGAAGCCCTGGTGTATAGTTTGCTGGTTTCTGAGGTGTAAGTGCTCACACTGAAAATTTAACAATCCCTGGTAATGTTTACTGGTAAATGTTTAATAATCAGCCATTCAGCCAGCTCCAGCACACCCCTTCCTGCAGCCACACCCAGGACTCCCACCCTCTCTTCATCAGTCTTGGACAGAATGGGGTGGGGGGTTGGAGAGAGGAAGGGATAGCAGCACTGATAGCCCATGACACATGATCGCCTTTGAAATCTCTCCCCTGTCCAAGTTTTCCTGTTTCTGTGGAAGGCCCATCATCCTTCTAGCCACCTAGGTCTGTAACTTCAGTCATGCCCAATTCTTCCCTCTCCTCACCCCCCATATCCATTCAGTTGCCAAGCTAGTTGATGTCACCTCCACAACATCTCTGGCATCCATCCCCTTCTTCCACTCAATTTATAATCTTAGGGCAGATGAATTCTGAAAGCGTTTGGCTAAGTTCTGCCTATGGGGGCTCATCGTAACAATTAACTTCCTACTGTATTGGCTCCCCAATCCAAGTGAAGTCATCCAGGCTCCCGGCCTCAGAAGTACCTGGCATGGCCACACTGACCTCTCCTGAGCTTTCCTCCTTCCTCCTCCAGAGTTGCATTCCTGTCCTGTATACCCACTGTCTTGGCCCATTCCACAGGGCTCTTTGGAATATCTGCCCTACTGTCAAAAAAAATCTCAACACCATTAGACTTGCCAACCATCACTTCCTCTAATGCCATCCTTCAATGACCTTCATTTTTGGAGATCCATGTAGACCATCTTCTTGTGAGTCCTTGGTTTTGTTTCTTTTGTGGTTTTTACACCACTGATATTTCCCACTGTATCTCTTTTCCTCCCCCTTCACTTTCTAGGGAACAATCCCATCTTAACAAGGGAAAAATAGTTCAGCACAATTAACCAAGATATCAAAAAAGTCTATTTCATGCAGAACTCTACACCCATAGTATTCCACCTCTGCCGAGAAGTGAAGGGGGAGGGGGAGGGGAGGGGAGGTACATTCTCATATATCTTCTTTGGGCCAAGCTTGGTCATCATACTTTCTTTTTTTTAAATAAGTTTTTATTGATATTTCTGCTTCTTATATCACCATAGTATCCCATGTATCCCTCCCCTTCTCTTCTTAAAGGGTCATCCTATATGACAAATAGTATTTTTTAAAGAGAGGAAATAAAAAGTCAATACAACTGATAGGTGTTGAAAAAGTTCAAAAATATGTGCAACATGTAATGCCTGTGGACTTCCCACCTCCACAAAGGGGTTAGTTGGGGGTGTCTTCTCAAATCTCTTCATTCAATTCTTATTTGATCTTTATAATTATATTACATTTTCTTTTGATTTTGTAGTGTGCAGTTCTTTCCATTTGCATTGTGGTAATTATTGTGTATATTGTTTTCTTGGCTCTGCTAACTTCACTTTGCATCAGTTCATGTGGATCTTCCCATGCTTCTCTGTATTTATCAAATACATAATTTCTTACAGCACTGTAATATCTCATTACATTCTATATCACAATTTGTTTAGCCATTCCCCCATACATGGGCATCCACTTTGTTTCCAATTCTTTGCTATAACACAAAGCACTGTTATAAATGTGTTAGTGTATATAGGGGCTTTCCTTTTGTCATTGGCCTCCTTGTTTTCCTTTCCTTGTTGCTTTCATCTATCAGGTCATTCTCCTGCCTTTTCCAATGATATTGGTACCTGACTCATTAACTTCTACAATGTGTGGAATCAAGAGCCTGGGATGTGCACACTGCCCCCAACACTCAGGAGGTCCTTATCTGTAAAATGAGGTTACCACTCACACTAGCAACAGCTTGGCCTTGTTACAAGGATCAAAAAAGGTAGTCTGTAAAACATGGTTAAAGATATTTGTGCTGCCTATGGCAAAAGGTCATTAGGCTTAAATTGGGGAGAGGTGGAAATACCCATCAATGATGCAAGTTGGCCATTCACCTGCAAATTCTAGTCCTGGAGAGTAGTTAGAGACCTAAGAAGAAATGCGATCCTCCCAGGTCACACAGCCCATGTGGACCAAAGGCAAAACTTCAGCCAAGGTCTTCCAGAAGCAGGGGTGGGCTCTCTATCCACAATACTTGTGATTCTCTTGGAGTCATGTTTCCTGGGTTCAAATCTCAATCCTGAACTTATTAACTAGATGGCTGTGAGCAAATCACCTGACCTCTGTGGTTTTCAATTTCCTGTTAGGAACTGAAATTCCTCAGGGCCCTTCTCACTCCAAGCTTTATGATCCTATAAATGATTCAGTATTAATACACAAGGAGAACTTTACATTTCTAGAGATGTTTCCCAGTTCTACCAGTAAGGCAGGTAATAATGCCTCCCACTTCACCCCCCAGTTGGTAATAGTTCATGCCTCCTTGGATCTTTCCCCCTTAATATCCCAGCTTCCACAAAGAATTTAGTTCAACAAACATTTATTGAGAACTTATTACAAGTAAGGTACTATGCCAGGCACTAAGGAGAAAACCCTTACCCCCAAAGGCATATATTATTATTATTAGGATGTAACACATACAGAAAAAAGTAAGTAAAAGGTCATTTGAAGGGGGGACAACATTAACAGAAGAGAGAACCCAGAAAGGCTTCCTGTAGGAGGACACATTTGAGCTGAGTACTGAAAGAAGCCAGAGATTCTAGGGGTGCAGAAGAGAAGAGAATGTATGCCATCATTTGGCATATAGAACACATGAAATAACTCTGGAAAGGTAGACTTGAACTGGCCTGTGGAGGGCTTGAGAAGACAGGGTGAGAAGTTTGTGGTTTTTCCTGTGGGCAGTGGTGGGGTGGTGTGGGGAACTGATCAGGGGAGTGACAAAGAGATATGGTCTGTCTATCCACACAAGAAAGACCGAGTAGATCAAGAATGCCTTTTTCCTGGATTTCAGCATACATCTGAATGGACAGCCAATAGAGTTTGTCCAACAGTGTAGAAATCTGGGATAGACAATAGACATGGCCTGTAACACCACTGCCTTTGAAAAGCTAAAGAGGAGTATGACACAGAGGGCAGTGGAAAGGTGCATAATAGGTATAAGTGGACTGTAACATAGAACCAATGAGGAATTCCAAAGAAATAAAGAACAGGAGGAAAGAGAAAATGGGCTAGTCACGTGGCAAGAGCAAGGGGTGCTAGGTGGAGGGCCAGAACAATCCACTGGCACCTTCTCAATGTCAGGAGAAATGGAAGAAAGCCTCCACTCCAGCACATTGCATGGACACCTAGTGGCAAACAGCACAGGCCAAGTATAGATGGGTTATTTGTATGGTTAGAGGGAGCTCCCAAATCATCGAGATCACAGACCTATTGGAGCAGGGGTGGGGAACCTGCAGCCTCGAGGCCACCTGTGGCCCTCTAGGTCCTCAAATGTGACCCTGTGACTGAATCCAAACTTCACAGAACAAATCCATTTAGTAAAAGAATTTGTTCTGTAAAACTTGGACTCAATCAAAAGGCCATACCCAAGGACCTAGAAGGCCATATGTGGCCTTGAGGCTGCAGGTTCCCCATCCCTGTATTGGAGTGTTTCAGGAATAAGTGACATAGTTTGGTCTGGTTCTCAGCTAGGGTTGACTCAGGCTGGCATGGTGGTTCAGGCTGGAGATTGGAACTAAATGAGACACTCATAAATCACATAACATTTAACAAAAGAATTTACTTAACAGTAGCATGGAAAGGTGATCCAGCAAAGATACAGCATTGGTTCTGGGGAGATGCAGTTCTCTTCTCCCTAGAGAGGAAGTTCTGATCATGAGGATGTATTAACTTGCATAGTATCAAGGAGGCCCTCAAGCTAATGAGCTAGACTTTTTATGCCATAGGTGACTAGGCTGCTATGTCAACAGTTCCAGCCTTAGCCCTCTGGATGAGTTAAGTCTGAAGTAAGTACAGCTTCTTTACCTTTTTAGAGAAAAACATGCCTAGCCTACATGAAGTAGATGTACCTCCTACCACAGACCAATGTCTTAGAAATAACAATTTGGCAGCCTCTGGAGAACAGATTAGAGAAAGGAGAGATTAAGAGCAAGGAGACCAATTAAGAGGTAATTGGAGTCATCCAGGTGAGAGGTGATGAGACCTGAACTGCAATGATGGCCATGAGTGTAAAGACAAGAGGAAGATGTGAGAGATGTTTTTTTTTTTTAAATTTAATTAATTAATTTATTTTGATTTATCAATAATCACTTCCATATGCTTTTGAGTTTAAGAGAGATGTTTTTAGAAGTATTATTGGCTATGCTTGGCAACTTATTGTAACTTGGGGGTGAGGAACAGGGAGGAGGTGAAATGCTAGGTTCTAGGAATCACAAAGCTCCATGAAAAAGTCCCTGCCCTCAAATAGCTCACATTCTACTGGAAGGAGATACAAAATGTGCACAGATAAATATAATGCAGAGTAAATTGAGGAGGGAGAGAACATTAACACCTTAGGAAACGAGGGGAGGTTTGTAAAAGGAGGTAGCACCTTAGCTAAGCCTTGACAAAGGAAGACAAAGGTTCTAAGAGGCAGAGATGAGAATGGAATACATCCCAGCAGGAAGTATGGTACATTGTAAAGAGTACTGGTCTACGGCAGCTAGGTGGCGCAGTGGATAGAGCACTGGCCTTGAAGTCAGGACAACCTGAGTTCAAATCCGGCCCCAGATCAAAATTTGACACTTACTAGCTGTGTGACCCTGGGCAAGTCACTTAGCCTCAATTGCCTAAAAATTAAAAAAAAAAAAGAATACTGGCTCTGAAGTCAGAAGATGTGGGTTCAAATCCTACTTCTGATGCTTACCTCCTTCATGAGGTAAGTCACTTCACCTCCATGGAAATTCCATTTCCTTGCCTGTACAATGATGCTATTGAACTAGATGGTTTCTGAGGTCACTTCTAGCTTTAGATCTTTGATGCTATGATCCAGGCATGAGGTATTAGTGATGTTTTAAGGAAGAAAGAGAACCAATAGGAGGACCCACAAGAAAGAAGAAACAAAACAAAACAGAGGAAAAAATAAAAGAGCAAATAGTATGTTTCAATCGCATTCAGACTCCATAGTTCTTTCTCTGGATGTGGATAGCATTTTCCATCATGAGACCTTTGGAGATGCCTTAGATCCTTGCTTTGCTGAGAGGGGCTAAGTCTATCAATATTAGTCATCACACAATGTGGCTGTTACTGTGTACAATGTTCTCCTGGTTCTGCTCGCTTCACTCAGCATCAGTCCTTGCAAGTCTTTCCAGGTTTTTCTGAAGTCTGCCGGCTCATCATTTCTTATAGCACAATAGTATTCCATCACATTCATATACCACAACTTGTTCAGCCATTCCCCAATGGATGGGCATCCCCTCAATTTCCGATTCTCTCAGGCATGAGGTATTGTAGGGCCTGTGCAAATGTATGGAGGTGGAAGAGCACAAGACATGTGCATAAGATGATTTTATCAACTACGTGGAAGATGGATCAGAGAAGGGAGTTACTGGAAGTAGGAAGATCAATTAGGAGGTGATAGCAATAGCCTAGAAGTAATGAGTGCCTGAACTACAGTGGTGGTTTGTAAATGGGTAGGAGACAAAATGTGTCCTAGAAGTGTGATTGGCAGCACTTGGCAGCAGATTGGATAGGAGGGATGACAGAGAGGAAAGACTCAGGGATGCATCTCCGACATAATGAGCCCAGGTGACAGGGAACATGATAGTGATTGCAACAGAAATAAGGAATTTTGGAGGAAAGATCATTTTTTTTGCTTTTTGGTGAGGCAATGGGGGTTAAGTGGCTTGCCCAGGGTCACACAGCTAGTTAAGTGTCAAGTGTCTGAGGCCAAATTTGAACTCAAGTCCTCCTGACTCCATGGCTGGAGCTCTATCTACTGCGCCACCTAGCTGCCCCCGAAAGATCATTTTTTATCTGTTGAATATGAGATGCTTATAGAATATTTAGGAAGAGAGACCTTGTAGATGTTTCCTGCAGGTCTGGAGTTCAGGAAAGAAATAAAGCTTTTGGAGTCATCTGCAAAGGTGGGATAGCTAGGCAGTGCCGTGCACAGAGCTCTGGGCCTGGACTCAGGAAGACTCATCTTCCTGAGTTAAAATCTAGCCTCAGATACATACTAGCTGTGTGACCCTGGGCAAGTCACTTAACTCTGTTTGCCTCAGTTTCCTGAGTTTCCTGTATGTTAAATGAGCTGGAGAAGGAAAGGGCAAACCCCTCCAATATCTTTGCCAAGAAAATCCCAAATGGGGTCACGAAAAGTCAGACACAACTGAAAAACAACTAAACAACAACAAGCAAAGGGATGATCCTTGAATCCTTGGGATTAGATGAGATCATCAAAGTGGACAATGTAGAGAGAGAAGAGAGTCCTAGAGAGATCCCTGGAGCGCACCGATAGCAGATACTGGGTGTGACAAGGAAGATGATCCAGCAAAGTAGACAGAAAAAGAATGATCTAAAAGGTAAGATGGAAACCAGAGGAGAGCAGTGCCATGGAATGGAAGGGAGGAGAAGATACCAAGGTGGATTGGGAAAGAGGCATGGTGTCAATTGTTGATGACTTCCAAAGGTACAAGGAGATCAAGATGGATGAAGACTTAGAAAAGGCTATCTGATTTAGCATGGAAAACATCGATGGTGACCTTGTTGGGAGCAATTTCAGTTGAGTGGCAGACTTGGAAACCAACCTGCAAAGGGTTAAGAAGTGAATAGGAGGTAAGGATGAGGAGACAGTAAATGCAAATGATCCTTTCTTGGAATCTGGCAATATCTATCTATCTATCTATCTATCTATCTATCTATCTATCTATCTATCTATGTAGATATGTATATATCTAGGCTATGGGAAAGTATTCAAGATCAACCAGAGAGGGAATGAATGCTCAGTGAGGTAAGCTCTAAGAAGAGGCTGGAAGAGAAGAGATCAAAGTCCCAAGTAGAATGGTTTGCCTTGACAAGGAGAAGAATCATCCATTTCTTACCTAAGAACAAAGGAGGAGGAGAAGAGGATGGGTAAAGCTGTAAGAAGGTTTTGAGATGTGGGGTAGGTTATACTGGCACTTGTTCAGTCATTCAGTTGTGTCTGACTATTTGTGACCCTACAGACCATGGCATGCCAGGCCCTTCTGTTCTCTGCTGTCTCCCAAAGTCTGTCTATGATGGGATTTTCTTGGCAAAGATACTGGAGTGGTTTGTCATTTCCTCCTCCGGTGGATCACCTTTTGTCAGAACTCTCCACTATGACTTGTCCATCTTGGGTAACCCTGCACAGAATAGCTCAGTTTCAGGAAACTACAAGAGCCCCTCTGCCATGACAAGGCAGTGATCCAGGAGGGGATACTGGCACTTAGTAGATGCTTAATAAATTCGTCCTCACTTGTTTGGTTACATACGGGCACTCACAATGGATAGTCTTGCTTTTCTCAATAAAGTGGCAGGCCAAGACATCTGCTGAGCGACAGGCATGCGTGGCAGTTCTGGGAGTTTGCAGAGAAAAGACCTCAGTGGGAACAACCACTGAGGGAATCTTAGATAGAGACACAATTAGGGCACAATAAGATTGCATTATAGCAGTGAGGAATGAATTGAGTGTAGAAAACACTCATTTGTACTGGACCCAGTCCACACATTTATGTGATTTTCTCCAGAGGTTCACAGCAGCTTAGCAGTACAACCAGAGAAGGCAGATGGAATGGAAAAGCATTTATTAATTGCTTACAATGTGCCAAGCACCAGAAATACAAACAGAACATCAAGATAGTCCCTGCTCTTGTGCTAAGAGCCCACCTTCCAACTAGGGGAGACCACACATATCAGGGTCCAACCACAGGCTGGATGCAAGGGCCTGGTGGTTGTTAAGGTGTAGTAGTAGTGCTGGTGGCAAGGCCCAGGGGCCTTTTGGTTGCATTCTTATGAAGGGGAGATCTTCATAGGAGTTGGGTGGACAGAGCTCAGGTGGAGCCACTGGGGAAAAGAATCTGGAAGTGGTTTTGAGGTCAGGTTAGGTCTCTGAGTGGTCAGAGCTTGGGTTGGTGTGATTGGAGAGTAGGGAATGATGGTGGATGCGACCCAGAGCTTCAGATCAGCAGGATATGAATCACAGGACAAGGTGGGGGGGGGGAAGGGGCAGTTTCAATTAGTTAACTATAAAGTCCTGACTGAAAGGGGAGAACAGTGAGGTCTGAGTAAGGATGGGCTGAATGGGATGAAGTGGAGGACCTGGGGATTGTTGTGAGAATGAATGATCCATTTAGGGGTGGTCAGGCAGAGGGAGAGACCATCAGAGAGGGGAGTGTCTGAGTTCAGGATCATAGAGTTGGCAGTGTTGTGGGTGATAGTGAGAGCAAAGGCATAATCATCCCTCTGGGTAGCTGAGGTGGAGCTGACTTGTTTATATTATATCTGTGGTATTTAGGTGTGTGGAGTGGTGCCCACGTAAGTGGGGCAGGGCAAGCAGTGGGTTGGTGGCCATCAATTTCAATGTCTATCTATCAGTTTCTTGTTGTTTTATCATCCTGTTTTGGAGGCCACAAATCAGAAAAAGCCCCTTTGTGAGAATGTGTCATGATTGGGGATTCAGAAAATAGGGTGACTGGATCCATAATGTCAATATGACTCTTTAGTCAATTCCTTTGCCAACCAAACCTTGCTGATAACGTGGATTTCCTATGGCTTTTCCTGGACTCTGGTTTTCAGAGAAGAGGAAAAAAGAACACAGCTAAGTTAAAGGAATCTTCTAAATGATTACTGCTTTGCACCTGGCAAGGAAGTGAAAGCAAGCAACATGAGTCTCATTGGCTTCTTTTCTGTAGCCTGGCAGACTGCTCAGATGTTGGTATTGAATCTGAGTTTAAACATGGCTGGGAACTATAGAACAGCTGGAATGGCTGTCTGCTTAAGCTCACACTCAGCTTGGAGTCCACGGGTGCTAATAATAAGAATAGCTAACACTCATACTGGCCTTTGATGTTTACAAAGTGCTTTACAAACAGCTCATTTGATCACCACAACAACCCTGTGAGGTAAGTGCTCTTAATATCTTCCATTTTACAGATGAGAAAACTGAGTCTAACATAGGCTAAGTGACTTGCCCAGGATCACAAAGCTAACAAATATCTGAGCAGGATTTGAATTTGAGTTCCCTGGTTGCAAGTCCAGTATTCTGTTCATTATACCACTGAATTTTGAGTTTCAAGATCTGTGTTCAAATCCTGACTCTGGTATTTGCTACCTGTGTGACCTTGGGGCAAGTCACCTCCTTCTCTAGATCTTGGCTTCTCTATCTGTAAAATGGGGACGGGGGTGGTTAGACATAATGATTCTTAGGCACCCTTCTAGTACTCAATCTTGAAATCAACTTTTCCTAAAACTTTTCTTGGCTCCCCAAGGAAACTTGGCTTGCTTCAAATTTTAAACAGGTTTAAAATCATTGGGCACAATCAGCACTTCCACTTGAGTATCGAAGGGGAATAGACCAGACATGTGCATTTTGCCTTCATGGGTAGAAACATGTGCCCTTGCAAAAGGGCATGCATGACCAAAGATTCCAATCTACTCCTCCCCACAACACACACACACACACAGACACACACACACAATGTTTGTTGTATTGGCTGGCCCCCCAAGATGAAATGTGGAAACAAAGGGATCTTCTTTTCTCGGGTAACTTCAATGCCACTTTTGTGGCACTGAGCTTTGGGTGCTGTACCTGATATCATTCACTTGATTCCACTACTGTGGAAGTAGAAAATGAAATGCTGGCCACCTCCAGCTCCCAAATGGGCCTGTTTCCAAGGTTTCATTTATAAATTGGTTGTTTGGAACTCAGAACACATCTCCCCATAGAAACAATGCTCTACCTAGTGGTTCATTCATATGCTGGGCCAGACCACAAATCCATAGCATATGTGACCATTTCAATTACACTCCACCATGTAAAATACTTTCAGCAAGGAATTGTTTTGTGAGTCCCCAGAATTCTAGCTCTGAAAGCCAGGAGTACAACACTTTCTCTCCTGACCTGTTTCTTGCCTCCTTCTCCTCAAATCCAAGGGGAGGGTAGACTCCTAGAGACAAGGAAGTTGTTAGCCCTCTCTGTTTTAGAGAGCAGTGGCACAATGGATAGAGCACCAGACAGAGTCTGAAAGACCTGGCATCATACTGAAGATATTTCTTTTTTCCATCCTAATTTAATTTACTTTTATTTTATTTTCAGGTCTGAATTGGCTCCTGCCCACCTCACCTTCCCCACTCATTGAGAAAGCATGAAAAACAAAACGATTACAAAGCTGAATAGTCAAGCAAAACAAATTTCCGCATTAGCCGTGTACCCTCAAATATGCTTTAAGCTACACTTCAAGTCCATCAGCTCTCTATCTAGAGGTGTGTATAAGGTTTTATCATGAGGCCTCTGCAACTCATTGTGTCGATCAGAGTTCCTAAGTCTTTCAAAGTTGTTTGCCTTTACCATATTGTTGCCATTGTATAGTTGAGAAAACAGTGGTAGACAAAGGTTAACTGACTTGCCAAGGGTCACACAGCTAGTAAGCTTCTAAGGCCATATTTAAACTCAAGGTTTTCCTGTCCCTAGGTCCAGTATTCCATGATAAGAGAACATAATCCTAGGTAATAATATAACCTTCCTC
Organism: Vombatus ursinus; assembly: GCF_900497805.2. NCBI lineage: Eukaryota > Metazoa > Chordata > Mammalia > Diprotodontia > Vombatidae > Vombatus > Vombatus ursinus. The sequence goes on from NW_020954930.1 coordinate 2,681,457, forward strand.
CCCAGGGGTTATGAATGCGAGAACAAGGTACAGTTGAGGAAAGATGAAAGGAGGGGGTGTCTTGAGGTGGATTCCATGTTGGATATTCACAGGATCACCTGGCATTTTCCACCCCATTTTTCCAGTCAAAGTATGTAGACAGGGATGTGATTTGCCTATGGTCAAACATCTATTAAGTGGAACAACTGGGATTTGAATCTGAGTCTTCTGACCCCAAATCCAGTGCCTCTTAACCATAAAATCCAATGGTATTACAATCAAAAGCCTTCATCATAGTGGAAGGAACACTGGGCTGAGAGTCAGGAGTCAGGCATGCTAGGTTCTAGTCTTGGCTTTGCCACTAATTCATTGTGTGACTAACCTCTCTGAGACTCAATGTCCTCATCTGTAAAGTGAAATAGCTTGCCTAGATGATTTCTCAAGGCTTTTCCTGCTAGAATTCTGTTCTCTGAGGCTGTGGTTCTAAAATTACAAGAAAAACATGGTATGCCCAGAAACCCCAACTAATGGCTTCTTTCAAGCAATATTTGATATAACAAAATTCCTGTACAACAAAAGAATTTGGCCAAGCTCCAGCCATTTGTTCTAACAGTATTTGACCTGTAACAGCAGCTGAGTTTACAATCCCTGGGGGGCCTGGTAAAGTTAGCTAGTTTTTTTGATGGCAGCCTCATCCAAGTAGACAGGATAACATGCATAGCTACATGCACATTGCTGACAGACCCCATTTATCCAGGCCTGGCATGCTGTGGATGACACTAGATACTGAGACTTCTCGAGCTGAACCAAATACAAATTTGCCAGAGAGGGCAGATTTTCATAGTCTATTCCATATTCCAGGCCGGGACAGGATGATTCATTGCTGATTGCAAAGATGGGCTATGAACATCCTTCTGAGAGCCATAAGATCTCAAGATGGAATGCAAAAGTAAGGGGGAAATTTATTCAAAATGTAGGCAAGTACTCAGGTTGCTTTGAAACTAATTCTTTCAGAATTCCAAACACTGAAAATAGTGTGAGATGGGAAAGTGAAGAAGTCAGCTAAGGTGGTTGGAAGAGAGGAGTGAGGGGAAGATGGGAACAACAGTACAATCACCTGGGAAGACACCTGATCTGGGAACCCAGGAGATGTGGGTTCAAAATTTCTTTGTCACCTTGGACAAATCTCTTTCCAAGGAGGTTGGGCTCAGTGGTTTTCAAGGTGCCTTCTAGCTATAGTATCTAAACACTAGTTCTAATAACTTGTGTTTCTAAGATCTCTTTCCCCAAATACTTTCTGATGGATTATCTCACTGAGTCTTCACAACAACCTTTGTGAAGGAGAAAGTAAGCACAGATCAGAGATTTGTAGCTGAACGTATTGAGGCCAATCTCCTCATTTTATTTTTCATTATGAATTTGACAAAACATGAACATTTACATATACAAAAAAGAACGGAAAAAGAGGCTAACATGTGAAACCATGAATATTACCTATAGCCCCCCGGGCCTCAGTTTCCCCTTTGTAAAATGATGGGGCTGGACTACATAGCCTCTGAGGTTCCTTCCAGTACCTTGTTCCTATGTGTGTGACCTCAGGCAAGTCACTAAACATCCCTGGGCCTCAGTTTCCTCCTCTGTAAAATAAAGGAATTGGACTAAATTGCCTTTCAGGTTCCCACCCCCCCCCCCATGCCTGGAATGCTTTTCCTTTTTACCGTCTTCAAAGTCTTTAGCACATTGCCTGACACTAGATAATTGTTAGCCATCATCATCACCACTACCACCACCACCATCATCGTTACTATTATTCACTTCCATTTCTTAGTTTCCCTGACTTCCTTCAAGCCTCAGCCTTCCCTAGTCCCCCCGCCCATGCTAGTATCTTCCCTGCTGAGATTACCTTCCATTGGTTCCTCCTCCATAAAATGAGCTGGAGAAGGACATAGCAAACCACTCTGGTATCTCTGCCAAGAAAGCCCTTAAACAGGGTCACAGAGAGTCAGACAGGACTGAAAGCACTCAACAACAATAATTCTGCACATATCATGTAATAAACTCATTATTTATAGGTGGTCGCCCCTCCCCCTCAGAATGTTAGCTTCCTGAGGGAGCAGAGACTGGTTTGCTTTTTATTTGTTGCTGTTGTTGTTGTTTTTGAGTCAATTCAGTGGTGTCCGATTTTTCATGACCCCATTCGGGGTTTCCTTGGCAAAGATCCTGGAGTGGTTTTGCCATTTCCTTCTCCAGCTCATTTTACAGATGAGGAAATGGAGGCAAACAGAGTTAGATGACTTGCCCAAGGTCACACAGCTAGTAAGTGTCTGAGGCTAGATTTGAACTCAGGAAGCTGAGTCTTCCTGACTCCAGGCCCAGCACTCTATCCACTGCAGTGCCACCTAAAAACTTGTAATGTTTCTCTGTTAACCTATTGCTTAAGTAGAATCTGTGCAATTACTAAATTTGAAAGCAAAACAAAAGAAAGTCCACTGCAGTGCCACTCACCTGCCCCAATCTTATACAGCATCACAGTTAAGGAGACTTTTTTCCACAGAGAGGAAGTACCTTACTTGTCCAAAGTCACACAACTATTAGTGATAATTAATATTCTGGCTATGATCTGATGATTCAGATTCCATCCCAGGTCTCCTGATACCAAAGCCAGCATTCTTTGCATTCCCCCCAGTGCACTGGGAATCTCTTTCCATATGCCTTTTGCTCTTCCCTTTTGTTATGTCATTGTCCTTTCATGAGCTTTCCTCATTTGTCACTCTGGTTCTTTTTCTTTCTGATGATAACAGCTCACATTGAGCAAAAGTTGCCAGGGTGGCAAAGTACTTTCCCCCAAAGCACCTGTGGAGGGAGGTATGCCAAATACTGTTAGAGGTGGTGAAACGACTAGAGGCAGTAAAAGGTGGCATTAGGGTTTGAACTCAGGTGTCCCGACTCCAAGCAAAGCTCTTTCCAGAATACCACGTGCTGTCTTCTAGCTGACTGCTCCATGAGGGCTAGAGCAAGCTGCCTCCCTCCTTTTAATATAGACAGTTCTTCACTTGCCTTGTTTTTGAGCCTATCTTTGGAAGGGAGAAAGGGGGAAAGGGAAAAGGGGAGGGGGAAGGGAAGAGGGCTGGAAGCATTTAAATACACCCAGGAGATCATAGAAATAAGAACATATCAGAGCTGGAAGGGAACCCAAGGAATTATCTAGTCTGACCTGCTTCTTTTAGAGGAAAGGAAACAAAGTCCTAGAAAAAGAGAAGTGCCTTACTTGCCAGGATTACAGGGCTAGTTAGTGGGGAGCTGGGACTAGGATCCCAGTTTTCTGATTCCAGGCTGGTTCTCTTAGCAGAACAACTTGCCTCTCAGAAGGAGAAAGGCCCCAGAGGAAGACACTCACAGGGTCATTATGGGGAACCACTTTGTGACTTTTAAAGGGCATGGAAGCTTGGATTACCTCTTCAGGATAATTTTTCAACTATGGAAGTGGCATTGTAAGATTTTGTGATCGCGTGTGCACAAGGCTTTGTGTCCAGAATGTACTATCAGCTTCCATGCCAATCGAAATCTCTTTTTTAGGATAGAGTTGTTCTTAATTTTTTTTTACACACAAGAAGGGAAAATCAGGTAAACACATTTCTTCAACTTTCTACTTCATATGCCTTAACTCAGGCTCAATAGAGCTGTTCACTGGCACTCTCTCCTTCCATGGCTATAATATGCTAAGCATTACCCAGACAGAATGTGACACCATATTTCTGTAGTGCCCTATTCCTTCCCCAGCAAGGTCAGGCTCTCTCAGTAGGGATACATTTGTAAACACTCAATCCTGAGCCAGAGTCTTGGCTGTGACTGTAAGGAGACCAAGCACTCTCAACTGTGTGTCTGAAGCCATTTTTGGAAATTCAGTGGAGGTTGGAAGAGAAGATTTCCTGCTGACAGATAGTAGGGCCTGCCTAACAGGACCCCATTTTGCAACTGGCAGTCAAGCCTCCATTGGGGAAAATCAATAGTTGGCATGGCAACAAGCTTATTTCTCTAGAAATGAGCTCCTTTTTATTAAATTTTGCCAGCTACTGATCAATTCCTGGTCCACATATCAAAATATGACAAGCAGTTAATGAATCACAGATTTGGTTGAATTAAACACAAAATATTTAGGAGACAGTTAGGACTGAGTCCTTCTTTCTTTTTTCATGAGTATGGTCCCAAGATGATAACACAAATGGTGACTGTTGCAGCCTGAATCCATTTCTATGGATTACAGGGAGAAGGATGAATAAAACTCATTTCCATTGTAGTTTTGAAATTGTAATCTTGTATTCCTCTTTTAGACATTAGAAGGCCAAACTACTTTTCATATCACGTGTGCCTCTTATTTTCCAAGCGTTCAACAAAAGAGCTATGGTATCTGCTATGTTTGGAGGCAGGCCAAGTTATCCCTTCCCTTCAGATAGCAATGGTACCCATGCACTCTGGGTGTTCATCACCATTGTCTGCTGTTGTACTCCACACCTGAGGAAAGTGAGAGTGTCCATTTAGCAAGCCAAAGAGCAGCTGGCAATGTCCAGTCAGCAGATCAAAATGCCACACTGGAGCACAACGGTGAAGACAAAGGTTTGGGAATCAACTGCAGAGAGGTCATATTGGCTGGAGGAATGGGGAAAGGGTGTCGTGATTAGCTAGGAATAGAGAATGCTGAAGGAAACCTGTTTTGTCATCAAGGATATGAAGAGTTATCTTTCTCAAGAGAATTTGGGCTTGCTCTGTTTGGTTCTAGAAGACAGAACTTGCTCCAGGGCATGCAAGTTACAGAGGGTCAGAGTTCCACTCTATATGAGGAGAACTACATGAAAATGGAAAAGACTAACTCATAAGGTGGTGAGTTCCCCATCACTGGAGGTGTTCAAGCAGAGGCTGGATAATCATTTATCAGAGATGTTGTAGACAGGTTCTCAGTCTTCATCTTCCTTGATTTATCTGGCACATTCGACACAAATGACCAGCCCCTCTTTCTAGCTATTCTCTCTTTGAACACTTCTTTTACAAGTTCTCTCCTGGTCTGCCTATTATCACTTTACCTTCTCATCTTCCACTGGCTCCTGCTCTTTTTCCTCCTGCCCCCTAATTGTGAGTGCCTCCCAAGGCCTCATACTCTGCCTTCTTCTTTCCCCAACCTCTAAGCTCTTCCTGGATGAGCCCATCCTATAAGGCTTCTCTTCTCCCTTCTACACGGATGATTTTTGAATCTCTTTTTAAAATTACTCTTTTAAAATTAACAAGCATTTATTTTCTTCTCACCTCCAATGGAAAAAAAGACAAAGACAAAGAAACTCCTTGTAACAAATATGCATAGTTGAACAAAGCAAATACCCACACAGGCCACAGGTAAGAGTGTATGTTTCATTCTCCACCCTGAGTCCACAACTTTCAAGAGGTAGGTTCTCTGGAGTCATTGTTGGTTCTTGCTATGATCAGAATTCTTAAGTCTTTCAAAGTTGGTTTTTCTTTACCATATTACTTTTTTAATTTTTTTAAATGTTAGTCCATAAAAATTTTTCACATTGGCCATGCCTGAAAATGCATGCTCCATGTCTCTATGTCTCTTTGTCTCTCTGTCTGGCTCTCTCTCTTTCCTCTCTGCATTATCATGTTTTATAAATTAATTTTTTTAATGAACAAAAATCTAACTTCTCTCCCTCCCACAGCCTCACCTCCCATTAAAAAAGAAAGAAACACCAAACTGTTGTAACAAATATGCATAATCAAGCAAAACAAACTCCCTCACTGGCCATGTTCAAAAAGTCTATGTTTCCATCTGCCCCCTGAGCTCATCACCTCTGTGTCAGGAGGTTGGTAGCATGCTTTATCATGAGCTTTCTGGAGTAATAGTTGGTCATTATGTTGATCAGAATTCTAAAATCTTAATTTACTTGTTTTGACAAAGCTGTTACAGGATAAATTGTTCTCCTGGTTTTACTCACTTCACGCCTCATCAATTCATGCAAGTCTTCCCAGGTTTCTCTGAAACCATCCCTTTCATCATTTTTTACATCATATTCATTTGCCATAATTTGTTCACAGCCATTCCCCAGTGGATGGGCATCCCTGGTTTTTTGCCATCACAAAAAGACCTGCAAAACGTCTATCTTTATCCTGCATTTGTAGCTGTTTGCAGGGCATCATTGCTAGTACCTCAATCCCAACGTGTCAAAAACTGAACTCACACTCTTTCTTTCTAGCCTTTCCCCCCTCAACATCTCTATTGCTATTGAAGACACACAGGTCTTGAGCTGGAAACTGAAGCCATTGAATCTATCCCCTTCGTTTTACAGAGAGGGAAACTGAGGTCCCTAGAGGTTTTAAGGGACTTGCCCAAGGTCCCACATAGGATCATAGATCAGGACCTGGAAGGGATCTTAGACACCATCAAGTTGAACTCCCTGATTTTCCAGTTGAGAAAACTATAGCACAAAGCTGTTCAATGGCATACCCATCGTCACACAGGTGGGAGGCTGAAAAGACAGCATTTGAACTCAGTTGTTCCTGACTCCAACTCTGACATCCTAGCCACTATGCAGTGCTGCCTCTAAGACCCACTGGCAGCCCCCATGTCTCCTAAGTTTCTATTTGACTCTTACCTCTTCCTCACCTCCTGCCTAATCAGTTGCCGAGTACTGTCAATCCCACCTCCACGATCTCTCTCACTTTTGTCCCATTGGCAGCTACCACTACCACCATTCCAGTTCAAGCCCGCATTGTCTATGTCGTTGTTCAGTCTTTTTCAGTTGTGTCCAACTCTTCGTGAGCCCATTTGGAGTCTTCTTGGCAAAGATTCTGGAGTGGTTTGTCATGTCCTTCTCTAGCTCATTTTACAGATGAGGAAACTGAGGCAGACAAGGTTAAGTAACTTGCCCAGCCAGGGTCACACAGCTAGTAAGTATCTGAGGCTGGACTTGAACACAGGTCCTCCTAGCTCCAGGGCCGGTGCTCTAGCCACTATGGCACCACTTAGCTGGATTATTGGAATGACTTCCTAATTATGTCCACGATTCCAATCTCTCCTTCTAATGATCCATCCTTCACATTGCTGTCAAACTTACTCCCCTTTTCCTAGAGGATAAAATATAAAAGCCTTAACCAGGCATGCAAGACCTCTCATTACCCACATGTAACCTACCTTTCTAGCTTTATTTCACACTGAACTTGAAGTCAGGAAGATCTGAGTTCAAATCCTTCTCAGACAATTCCTAGCTGTGTGACTATGAGCAAGTCACTTAACTTCTCTTAGCCTCAGTTTTCTCATCTGTAAGATGGGAATAATACTAACATCTACCTCCCAACTGTTGAAAAGATTAAATGAAATAAAGTATGTAAAATGATTTGTAAGCCTTATAGCTCAATCAATATTATTGATATCAATATTATTATCAATTATCAACATTAGGTCAATATTATTGCCTCACTTGACATGTGAGCCCTTCTCTGATCCTGTCTTGCTTTCTCTTACCTGTCCATATTTTCATTCACAGGCAGCATGATCCAATAAAATGAGAGCTGGATTGGGAGTCAGAGGACCCAGGTTCTAATCTTGGTCATAGTACATCCTACTTGTGTGACCTTGGGTAAGTGGTTTAATCCCTGTGGGCCTTGGTTGACTCATTTGTAGAATAAGGGGGTGTATGTGCCTGGATTGTACTCTCTCCACATTATGGTCTACCCTCTTCCTTCAAGAGCTAGCCAAGGTGTCACCTTCCCCATGAAGCCTTCCCTTATCTCCTCAGTTAGAAGGGTTTGAGGCACATGATCCACTGGAAAGAGGATTTGGGATCAGAAGACCTGGGTTCAAGCTCCACTTCATTTTTTTCTACTTGTGTGACCCTGTATAAGTCATTTAATCTCTCTGGGCCTCAGTTCCCTTATTTGTCAAATGAGGAGGTTGGACTCTAAGTTTCCTTTAGGCTCTAACTCTATGATCCTAGACAGGATTGCTCCATCCTGCAATCTGTTATCCTTCCCCATTTCCCCTTTCCTATGCACTTAACATTCTCAATCTGGTATTTCCAGTTATTTGAGCATAAGTCCAATCTTCCTATTAGAGTATAATCTCTGGGAGGAGAGGGACTCTATCAGTTTTCATTCCTTGATCCATGGTGCCCAACACAGTATAGGCACTTTAAAATGTTTAGTGAGTGAAATCAAATTGAACTGAAGTGGGAGCATTATCTCTGAAGTCCCTTCCACTAGGATTCTAAGATTCCTTCCTTTCCAATTGAGGAGAGGGAACTGCTTACCCACTTTATTCAGTTCATTTTTTTTTTTGCTTTTTTTGGTGAGGCAACAGGGGTTAAGTGACTTGCCCAGGGTCACACAGCTAGTGAGTGTCAAATGTCTGAGGCTGGATTTGAACTCGGGTCCTCTTGACTCCAAGGCCAGAGCTCTATCCACTGTACCACCTAGCTGCCCCATTCAGTTTATTTTCCCAAACCAGAGAATGGTTTGATTTCTCCTGTAAGACTTTTAGATGGTTGTCCCCGGGAGTTCATGTTCTTTCTACCCTTACCCACTGCTTACGTCTTTTGGAAGAATATTATTACCTTAGTTCTTGCTGGCATCCAGGCCATGCATTCAAGTGCTACTCAAAAAAAAAAGGTCAAGCTAGCACCAGAGAGGCCCAGATCTCCTCCAGTACCTACTTACAAGATAGATCACAATAGCACTAACTCCTACCTCTTTGTGACTGATGAAATAATATCACATTTTAGAGAGGTCTAAATCTTTACTGTGGTGACAGTTGGTCAGGAACCTTGGAAGGAGGAGCCTCAGGAATCTTGCTCCAGAAATCATATGTGTTATGAAAATTGCCTGCATGCAATTTATATGTGGAGAATGGAAAACGAAGGAGGGGACTGGCTAGTGGTTTTGTGAGGTTCCCCAAGATAGATGTGAATCTAAATGGACTGTTTTGCATAGACATATTAGAGCCACATTACTGACAAATGAATTCATTATGTCGGATATTATCAAACTAACTGCTGGAAGGGATCACAATGATTAAGCCACTAAGTCCAAGTGCTGCTGTGATGATGGCTGGTTGTTTCTTAATCCAAATCCAGGAACCTGACAACACTGGGTTGTGTGTGTGGGAGTTGGGGGGGATGAAGCCCTAGTTAAGAAAACAGAACAAGAAAAAGAATGATTTTAACATGTGTACAAGTGTATCGGGAGAATTGGGGAGGGACTCGTCTTGGACAACAGATCATATGATGGTGACACAGTGAGAATCTTGCATTGGTTAAAGAAAACCATCTTTAGAAAAATGATTTTTTAAAAAAAAAATCTATTTGCAGGGCACTGGTAACAACCAGTAATGTCTTTACAAAGATTAAATTGTGTGAGCCTCATCTAATCTCCTTCTGTGCTTCAGTGAGTGACAGGCCTGTTAATTATAATCACTTACATATGTAGAAAGTGCTTTCACATCCATTATCTCATTAGGTAGGACAGGTTGTTTTCTTTTTTCTTTCTTTTTTTTTTCTTTTTGGTCCTGGACTTGTGATTTCATCAGTGCAGGGAACTCCCTAGTGTGGAAACACCACCCGCTGATGCTAATTTCCAACTTCAAGGTTTCAAAAGTTGCTAGGTAGCTCTGAGGAGTGAAGCAACTTTGCCCAGGGTCACAAAGTCACAATGGCAGAAGTCAAACCCAGGACTCCCTGACTTCCAGATTGGGCCTCTATCTACTATACCAAACTGAGAAGCAGCGTGGCACAATGGAAAGTGTGCCAAATTGTGCACCAGAGGAGCTGGGTTGGAACCCTAGCTCTGTTGCTCTACTACCGATAGAGACCTTGGGCAAGTCACTTTACTATTCTGGGTTTCAATTTCCTCATCTACAAAATGTTTAAAGAGAGGGAGGGGTCACACTTCTAAGGCCCCTTCCAGCTCTAAAGTACTGGGTATTAAGATCACCTTTCAGGATGGGTTTTGTTATCAACATTTTACAGATGAGGAAACTGAGGCCCAGAGAGGTAAGGTGAGACTTGTTCAATCAATCAAGGTTGTTGTCATCATTGTCATCATTGTCATTCAGTTCATAGAGTTGTTGTTCATAGAGTGCAGGGCCTAAAGAGTCAGGAAGACTCCTCTTCCTGAGTTCAAATCTGGCCTCAGACATTTACTAGCTGTGTGACCCTGGGCAAGTCACTTCAACCCTGTTTGCCTCAGTTTCCTCATCTGTAACATGAGCTGGAGAAGGAAATGACAAACCACTTCAATATCTCTGCCAAGAAAACCCCGAATGGGGTTACGGAGAGTCACACATGACTGAAAAACAACCAAATCACAAGAATGATGGACTTACTACACTAACCCTTCTGCTGTGGACTGCATTAGCTGGGGTTATATATAAGGGAAGGAAGAGGAGTGACTTCTGTTGGGGTACTTCAGTTAACTGGCTGACCCAAACCTCCAGGTGCAGAGAGATTGCATGTAAGAAAAGAGAGAGAAGAGGAGCTAGGCAGGATTCTTGGACATAGCTGAGCAGCATGCCTGCAGTGATTTGGGTTCCTGGGCATGCCCCTTCCATCTGTGTCTGGGTCTTGTGCCAGTCGAGAGGTATATGGTACTTGCATCCTCTGGGCATCTTGTCCATCTGTGGCTGTTGCAAGGATCAAATGAAATAATATATGTCAAAGCTACTTTTATAAAAGTTGCAATTAATCTGCTTGAAGCAATTAAAATACTTGAGCCCTGTTGCCTTAATCAGGTGAGAACATTTATAGAGAGTCAATCAATCAATGGTGGTAAATTAACATATATCTTGTCACATCCTGTGGGTCTTTTATAAAATAACAAGCAATTTCAGAACCCAACATGTGAATGTCTGTCAGCTTAGAGGAAAGAACGGTTCTAATCTGGGCACCAAAAGGGAATAGCTGGTGGGAGGGAGGGAAGGAATCTGTCTCCTACTCACCCCAACCAAAGAATGATTTTGTGAACTTTGGAGAGCTGGAGAATTCGGACTTCTCATCAGCATCCTAGAAATGTTTTAGGAACAGCAACAGCTGGGGTTGGTGTCTGCATCGGGAACCAAGGACAAGGTAGACATATTGAGGAAAAGAAGCTTCAGTGCTCTATGAAGAGCCCAGACTCTGAGGAGCCATACCAGGCCAAAGGGAACTTCCTGAGGCCCCTACTAAGAGGAGAAAAGGACTTCCAGAACCTAGGAGCTGCCCACTTTGCAACACGTGCTCTCAGGTGAGCCCACCCTTCCCTGGACTCGGTATGTTTTTTTTTTCCTTTTTAGGCAATTGGGGTTAAGTGACTTGCCCAGGGTCACACAGGACTCTGTATGTTCTTATGGGAGACCGTGGCCCTGGGTGGGAGTGGGGGTGTTTGTGCCAAAAGTCTTTTCTATACCACCTTTAGTAAATATCTGTTCCTAAAAGATAATTCAGTGGCTGACAGATATCAACTTATAATCATTGGAGGAAGCACATTTCTGGGGGCTTGTGAGCTAGGGGATTAGAAAAAACCAGCCCCCAATCCCTCAGTGGCTACCCCTAGAACCCTGATTGGAGAAGAGCTGGCCTTGGTCTGGCTACCCAGCCTTTCAGTTTGAGGAGCTACAGAGCCTTTGTGAGGGGTCTACAGTGTTTTGCAAACCTTAAAATGTTATAGAAATGCTAGCTGCTATTGTTATCTGGGATCTTATTTTGACTATACTTGTGTGCATGTATCCCATCCTCTCCTATACTATAAATTCTTTAAAAGTAGAGACTGGTTTGTATTTGCTTCTATAGCCCAGATAGTATGGTACTTAGCATATTGTACTAGATGCTTTTTTTTTTTTTTAAACTGTGTTTTTTAATATGAGCAAATGAAAGAAAGATTTGCCTAACAGGTAGAAAACTCCCTGGATCGAGGCAGGTCAGGATTCTTGCAGACTTATCAGTTGTTTTTCTTTGTTATAAGGGTACTTGTGGGGGCTGAGGGGTGTCAAGGTGCAGGTGTGCTTGTAGGGGCAGAGCAAAAAGGAGGTGATTGACATTCTTAGTCCTCTTGGGAGCCCAGAGTTTTTACAAAGCAGTCTGAGGGATTCCAGGCAGAAAAACTGTCATGGTATGGAAGCCCACATGGCACCATGGGCACCTTTGTGTTTGTGCCAGGCTCCGACTGCCAGACTCTGCTGTGGCCGTATCTAAGGGGCATGAGCAGGGTGCCAACTGGTGCCCAAGAACCCAGTATCTCCTCACAGCTCCAGCACCATCTGAGGGCAAGGACTATCTTTTTGCTTTTATTTGTATCCCTAGGACTTAGCATAGTAATGCCTGGAACATTTTAAGCACTTTTAATGAATCTTCCTTCATTCCTTCCTTTCTTTTTCCTTCCTTCCTTCCTTCCTTTCCTTCTTTCTTCCTTCATTCCTTTTTTCCTTCTTCCTTTCTTTTTCTTTCTCTTTCTTTCTTCTTCCTTTCTCCTTCCTTTCCTTCTTCCTTCCTTCCTTTATTTCTTCCTTCCTTTCTCTTTCTTTCCTTTCTTTCTTCCTTCCTTCCTTTCCTTCTTTCTTCCTTCCTTCCTTTCCTTCTTTCTTCCTTCCTTCCTTCCTTCCTTCCTTCCTTCCTTCCTTCCTTCCTTCCTTCCTTCCTTTCTTCCTTCCTTCCTCAATTCCATACTGACTTAGGAGTCATTCAACCCTTTTTGTCTTTCCTGGTTCCATGGAAGAGCTCAGTTGGTTAGAAAAACAACCGTGGTTCTTAGGAAGCTTCCTCTTCATGTCCTATCCATGCAGTGAATAGAGCTGGAAGGGTCTTTAAAGATGATCTCATCTAACTCTTCCATTATACAGAGGAAGAAATCAATCAATAAGCACACCTACTATGTGTCATGTATTGTGCTAGACACTGAGGCACTATAGGCCCAGAAATGGAAAGTGACCTGCTCAAAGTCACATACAGTGGCAAACTTTAGACTAGAGAGACCCCAGGTCTTTTGGCTGCCAATCTGTCCTTTCCAAGTCCTTCCAAGGTTTTCTCAGGAGAGCTCCCAGCAAGCCAGACTCAGACAGACCATGTCCTAACAGGAGCAGGGCATGTTCTGTGATGACTGGGGCAAAGAGAATAAGACCCCAGGGAGGGGCAGCATAGTGGAGTGAAGAGAGCCCTGGGCCTAGAGTCTGAGGTTGTTGTTGTTGTTCAGTCATGCCTGACCCTTCATGACCCCGTTTGGGGTTTTCTTGGCAGAAATACTGGAGTGGTTTGTCATTTTTTTCTCCAGCTCATTTTATAGATGAGGAAACTAAGGCAAACAGGGTGAAATGACTTGCCCAGGGTCACACAACTAGTAAGTGTCTGAGGCCAGATTTGAACTCAGAAAGATGAATATTCTTCCTGACTCCAAACTCGGCTCTCTATACACTACAGCCCCACCTACCTTCATCTGAGGCCCTGCATTTAAACCCTAGCTCTGCTACTCATTCATAACCTTTGTGACCTTGAACAATCATCCCCTTTGAATTCTCCATTATAAACAAAGTAAACCATATAAGCACAAGCCACCTCCATAGCCCTGACCCACCCTTCTATTTTTCATCATTAGCTTGGTTTGCTTCTATTTTTAAAATTCTGAAAAAAAATGTTGGTGTCTTAAATACCAAAGAAAATGGGCATTTCCATATACATGGTAGAACAGAAACAGAGGAATGTACCTGAAGCTGCAGGTCTCTACCATGTACAGCCTGCTTTGCTTTGTAAGTAGGTGATAAGTTCAACGTGCAGTTTTCCAAGTCCTGGGGCTGCTCACTTCACTCTGCATTAAGTTCATGCAGGTCTTCACAGGTGCCTCTGTAACCATACCTTTTATTATGTCTTATGGTATAATAATATTATATTTCTATACCATAATTTCTTCTTAGCCATTCCCCATTTGATGGATGGGTGCCCACTTAGTTTCCATTTCTCTGCTGCTATAAATAATTTTGTACATATGGCTCCTTTTCCTCTTTGGAGACATGCGACATTAATTTTCTGGGATATGCCCGTGTGACCTTGGGCAATCCCTTCCCCTCCAAGGGCCTCACTCTCCTCCTGTATGAAATGAAGGGGTTGGATTCAGTGGCTTCTTAGGTCTCTCCCAGCTCCAGGATGCTATGATTGAGACAGGGACTGCCTTAGTTGCTTGCATTTCTATCCCTAATGCTTAACACAGTGCCTGGTACACAGCAAGTGCTTAATAAGTGGTTTCTCTTTCTATTTATAACCTCTCTGGTTTCTGCACCTATGGAATAAGGATGGGGGGGGGAGTGACTTCTGGAGTCCCTTCCAGTTCCAAATCCCATGACTCTATGATCACCGGATAAGTGTCAGGTAAAGCTGAGTCATCGATTAAGGCGATACAGGGCCTCAGTTTCCCCCCTGTGAAATAAGGGGGTTGGACTCAGTGGCTGCAGAGGTTCCTTCCACCTCTAGATGGAGAATTCTTTGTGTGACCTTGGGCAAGTCACTTGCTCATTCTAGGTCTCAGTTTCCCCCTCTGTGAAATGAAAGGGTTGGACTAGGGCAAGGGAAGAGAGGATCGGGAACTACTTTGGAGGACTAAAGACTCTCAGGCTAAGTCCCTGGCCCAGCGCTGCCGCCTCTTCCCCCCAGGGCTCCCTCCCCCTCCCCTCTCCTAATGTGGTCCAGCTGCATTACTACACGCCTCACATTTGGAGGGGGAAAATCTGGGGTCAAAGAAAGGCCATTCTCATAGTCTTATGGAGCTTCAGCCTCCTCTGAAGAGCACCAGGAGGTGGGGCAGGATAATGGAACCCATATGCTTCCCCAGAGTCCTAGAAAAAGACTTCCTCCTCGAGCAAAGAGACAGAAGGGCTCCGAGCCTAGACTTCATCAAGAATCAACTTGCCCAAACAACCTGATTCAGGAGAGTCTGCCAGAAGTCTAGCTCCAGGGGTGCAGAGACCATCTGGGTTAAGCAGTGAGGCCCCCTAAAGATTACAGCATCATAGATCATCCATCCAGAGCTGGAAGTGGACCTCGGAGGTCATCCAATTCAAACCCTCTCATCTGATAGTTGAGGTAACTGAGGCCCTGTAAGGTTCAAAGTACCTGGCCCAAGGATACATAATAAGTAGCAGAGCCAGGATTTGAACCCAGTGCTCTCTTCTGTTGGATCACACTCTCCTCCAACTTCAAGCATGGAATGATCTCTCCTTTCACTGGAGACATGGGGCACTATGGATGTGGAATACCATATATGTGGTCACTGTTAGTTGTGTTTAACTATTTTTCTATGTGTGTGTGAGGAGGGAAGGGACAGGAAAGGGAACTCAGGAAATACTATGATATAAAAATAAAAGCCACCAGTGAAGCTAAAGTAAGAATACACAAATATGTGCCATGACCGGATCCAAGTGCCTAGAGCTGGAAGGGACCTTCAAAGTCTAATCCAACTCCTCATTTTAGAGAGAAGAAAAGTGAACTTCAAAGAGGGGAAATGATCTGGGTAGGGTCACACAGATAGTGGCAGGACCAATATTTGAACACCAAATCCTGGGTTCTTTTCAAGATCTCCTACAATACCTTTCACATAATACCTTCCCAGTCCTTCTACTGCAGAAAATGAGCAATCCCAAAGAAAAATGAAGAGCATAAAAACTAAGGAATGAGAAGTGCCAGACAGCCCTTGGTAATACCTAGAACAGTCTGAATTCAAGACCAAGCCGAGTGGATTTGCTCAAGGGCACACAGGTCATGACCTATTCTGGTGGTTAAGAGGCATCTGGCTGGATCAGGATAAAGTTCCTTGGGGATGCTATAGCCAATGGTCATGGCAAAAGGCAGGCAACTGCAGAATGAAAGCAATGAAGTAAGCATGAAGCACATGAGAACATGCCACAAAGGGAAGCTGTAGGAGTGAGTGGACGTGTGTGTGTGTATGGGTGTGTGTGTGTGTGTGTCTTTTGGTTGTTGTTATTGTGTTATTGAGGGGCAGCTAGGTAGTGCAGTGGATGGAGCACCAGGCTTGAAGTCAAGAGGATCTGAGCTCCAATCTGGCCTCAAACACTTCCTAGATGTGTGGCCCTGGGCAAGTCACTTCACCCTGTTTGCCTCAGTTTCCTCATCTGCAAAATGAGCTGGAAAAGGAAATGGCAAACCACTCTAGGATCTTTACCAAGAAAACCCCAAATGGGGTCACAAAGAGTCAGATACAACTGAAAGCACTGACCAACAACAATAAAAAATTGTGTTATTGGTGAGGTGGAGTAGAGCGAAACCCAGCACAATTCTTCTCTGTTGTGTTGGTGTGGCCATGGGCCATACTGTGGGGTCGGTGGTCTAAGATGTTTTGTGGTTACATAATAAATATAGTATCCTACATGGTAACGCAGGGGCATAGGATGGCCATGGGTGGACTGCAACATGGTACAAACAAAATATTACACAGGAGAATGAGATGTCCAAGTCAACATATTCTGAATTCTGAAGCTGCCTTCACCATTTAAAGAGGCCATTTCAGTGTTTGAAACTGAGCTCTTTGTATTCATCCCTTGCATTTATTTAGAGAAAGTTCCCCTAATTTTACAGATGAGAAAATTGAGGCCCAGGAAAGGCCATTCCCTTAGCTCTACTTGGGGTCATGACTAGCAAGAGTGAGGGACCCACTGAGTCAGCATCTTGTCTTTGAATAGCAATAGCAGGGGCACGTGGGCAGAAGCAGCTGCCAACTTTGCTCAAGGGTAAAGGCTTCTCCCTCTCTCCAGATAGAACTAAGTAAAGGGGTGAGAAATGATTATGGAAATTAAGTGGAGGAGAGACACTGCTGTTGGGTGAGACATCTGGGATATGACGTTCACATGTTGTTGTTCAGTCATTTCAGTCCATGTCTGACTCTCTGTGATTCCATTTGGGGTTTTCTTGGCAAAGATACTGGAGAGGTTTGCCATTTCCTCCTCTAGCTCATTGTACAGATAAAGAAACTGAGGCAAACAGAGTGAAGTGACTTGCCCAGGGTCACACAGTAAGTGTTTGAGGTCTGATTTGAACTCAGGTTTTCCTGACTCCAAGCCTAACCCTCTATTCATTGCAGCACCACCTAGCTGCCTCTATAACTTTCATACATCACTTGGTCTCATCTCTTTAGAGATTTCCCCCAGCTTAATGTATAAACTCTTCTCTACATTGGTCGAATTCACTTAATGCTTTCTTTTTTTGTATTAAAAAAAACTTTTTCATATGCATTTGTTATATGTCCCTCCCACTTTCACTCTCCTGCAACTGAACAATAAAAATAAAAATAAACCATCATAAGAAATACACACAGTTCAGCAGAACAAATTCCCACATTGGCCATGTCCAAAAACATATCTCACTCTGCAACCTGAGTCCATCACCTCTGGCAGGAGGTTGGTAGCATGTTCCATCTCCCTTCCTCTGGACTCATGGTTTACCAATGCATTGCTTAGAGGTCTGCTGTCTTTTAAAGTCATCTGTCTTTATAATGTTGTTGTCACTGTATAGATTGAGCACTTACTTCCACTTTCCTCTGCCTGGGTGAAAATGATATAGTATTTTCCCCAGAGGACCATCTATAGAGGAATAGCATTATGTAGTTCAATTCAATTCAGTATCTATTAATCATTCACTATATGTCAAGCACTGTGATAGGCACTCAGGATCCAGATACCAAAATAATAATAGTAATAATAGTAGTAGTAGTAGTAATAAAAACAATCCCTGCCCTCAAGAAGCTTCTAATGAAATACAACATGGGGGTAGTGTGGTACAGGGGAAAGAGCACTGGATTTAGAATCAGAAGACCTAGGGTTCAAGTCTCAGCTCTGCCTGTGTGACTTTGGGCAAGTTACTTTCCCTCCCTGGGCCTCAGCTTCCCCTTCTGTTAAATGGGGGAAGGAGGAGTTTAATTAGGTGATTTCTTAGGTTTCTTCTAGCTTCATGGGTCTCAGTTTTCTCATCTATAAAATGAAGGAGTTGGATGGTATGACCTCTCTGGCCCCTTTCATCTCTAAATCTATGATTCTATGTGCTCAGTTAGGTAATAGAAAGAATAAAAAGTCATTTCAAGATGGAGACAGCATTAAGTGCTGAGGGTTAGAGGGGGTCAGGAAAGGTTCCGTGTGGCAGGTGGCATTTGAGCTGCCCTTGAAGGAAGAGAGGAAGTCATGTGGCAGAGGTGAGGAAGGAGAGCATTCCAGGCATGGGGGACAGCCTGGACAAAGGTGCAGAGGGAGGAGGCGGAATGTGGTGTGGAGGTAACATTGAGCTGGCCGATGTGAGAAGAATGTAAAGATGTAGAATGCATGAGGGGCAGTGATGTGAAATCAGTATGGAAAGGTAGACGGGAGTTAGGAGTTTTGAATGGCAGGCATAGGAGTCTGTATTTCATCTCAGAGGCATTGGAAACAGTCAGACCTGTGTTTTTGGATCATTTTTCAAAATAGGTGGGAACACTGAACTGGCAAGGGCAGAGCCTGGAGGCAGGGAGATCCATTAGGAGGTGAGAAAGGGACAGCTGTAAGACTGAGGTAGAGTCGACAAGACTGGCAACTGATTGGACACGTGGGATGAGGGAGAGTGACTCTCCCTCATGTCTGATCAGTTGCCAATCTTGTCTAGTTCAGATAGAGAGTAAATAAAAGTTATAAGCCTAGGTAACTAGGACAGTGGTGTCCTCAACACAAATATAGAAATTTAGAAGAAGGGTGGGTTTAGGGAGAAAGATAATGAGGTCCAATGTAGACGTGTTGAGCTTGAAGTACCTATGGAATATCTGAGTAGTGATGTCCAAAAGGGCAATGGAGATGGTGATGTGAAACTGGAGCTCAGGATATAGATGTGAAGATTCCGGAGTCACCTGCATAGAAATGATGGCCGAATCTCCTGGAGGCCGAATACTGGAGAGCATTCATTCTTAGGGGGATGATAAGAATAGGACTCTAGAGTTCAGGAGCCTTGGATTCCTGTCCCACTGACCAGCTGGGGGACTCTGGCCAAGTTATGTCCTTCCCCTGGGTTTCTGTAACATAAGGGGATTGGATTAGAATTCAGGGGCCAACAAACTATGGGCCGCGGGCCAAATCCCCAGCTGAGCTGGGCCCCAACTTTTTAAGAACTGTGGGCATCATCAAAGTAAGGAGGTTCTCTTCATTTTCTAGTTTTCTGCCGTGTCTTCTCTCATATCTGCCTCCTCTGAAGAATGTCCTGGGACAAACTCCTCTTGGCATATTTATCAACTGAATAAAGTCAAGACAATTAGTTATTTTCTGTAATTTAAAACTAATGTTGCCTTACCAATTTAAATTGAAGCCCCCGAAAGACTAATTTCCTCCCCATGATAATTTGCTTACACGATTTTCATTAATCTAGTCAGCTTATTGAAACCTCTAGAAACCACAGGGGACCATAGACATTGTCTGTTTGGTTTTTTTTTCTACAAAGGGGAGAGAGAGAAAGAGAAAGAGAGATAGAGACAGAGAGAGACAGAGAGATAAAGACAGAGACAGACAGAGACACAGAGAGAAAGATGGAAACAGAAAGATAGAGAGAGATGGAGGGAGAGAGAGGGAGGGAGGGAAGAGAGAAAGGGAAAGGAAGGGAAGAGAAGGATAGTGAGAAAGAGAGAGAAAGAGAAGAGACAAAGAGAGACAGAGAGAAAGGAGTCCAATTGAAATTCTCTTAGACCTAGAAAGTGTGTGAAATTCTCCAAGCCAGGACAGGCAATGCCCTAATTTAGGCCTCTGGTATGCCAGCCTTCAATTTTTAAAAAGAGGGATACAGTTATGGCAGTGGGATAAGGAAGTATAAGGAAGATGTTCATTCTCCCCCTCCCCCATTCTCCCTGTCTTCCCTGACTTTCTCATTCATCCCTCTTTCTTCCTTCCTTCCTCCTCTAGGATTCCCTGCCCACTGTCCCCTGGAGAATTGTCTGGCTGCCACATGGCACAGAGAAAAATCTACTGAGATGCACTCCTCTGCTTTAATCTGCTTAAGGAACTAGCTCCCAAGAGAAAGAAGAGGCCTCTGTAGTCATGTGCTTCCCCATTTGCTGGGCAGGCAGCATGATGTAGTAGAAAGGGTAATGAACTTGGCATCTGGAGACAGGGGTTCAAATCCAGGCATAGGAAGACTAGCCAAGGTTGGATCATATTTGAAAAGTTACCTCATGCTTTATTGTGAGCCCAAACTGCTTTTGAAACAAAGATCCATCTCTCTAGCACCAGCATTCTCCCAGTGATGATATACAATTGAGCCATGTAGCACCATGCTGCTTTCATGTCAGAATAACAACACACCATGTTGCCTTAATGTCAGAAGAACTGAGATTTCTGGTAACCCAAAGAACAATGGAAAGGTGCATGGTGGGCATCAAGCTGTACTATGGTGGGGCTGCTAGGGCTTTGTTCCAAGACATCTGATATAGAGGGTGCTGAGAACACCTGCAGTGTAGAAACAAGAGTGTTTAGCACCAAGTTATCAAGAGCAGGGGTAGAGACCGGATTTGCAATTTCACTAGTATTGGGAGCTTTGGGGTGAGGAAGCACTCTCTACCAATGCATGTTGGAAACTTATTGACTTAAGGACAATCGACTAGTGCACTGAGAGGTTAAGTGATATGCCCAAGGTCTCACAGCCAAGATGTGGTAGAGACAGGACTCAAATCTAGATCTTTCTTGCTTCAAGGATCACTCTGTATTTATTCTGCCACCCAACTTCTAGCAAGAAAAATGAACTAAAATCAGAAGTTACCCAACAGCAGCCAAGATGAGCTCCTCTCTTTATCTGCCCTGATGTACTCCTTTCCGGATTTGTACAGCAACTTCCCCAGCAATCATCTTTGTTTTGAGACTTTTCCAGTTTATGATTACCAAAATAAAACCCCTCAAATGCTGTTTATCATTTGTTTGGGGGCTAATTCCATAGCAGAGATAATATTGATATGAGAAATTCAAATGCTATAGCAATATTCAACTAATTTTCTACATCCATCATTTCACAGTAATCTAAATATTATTTTCCTCAAATATTCGAATGTATCTGTGATCTCATCAATTTGAGAGTTCCCTTCAATGATATAAATTGCAAACTATCCATGCCTGTTGAACCTTTGTGACACTTATTCACGTCTTCCTGAAAGTTTGCCACAGAGGTCCCAAGCAATGTCCCAGCAATGATCTTAAACCACTGTCCTAGGGTCTCAGACTCTCTCCCATAGAGCAGTTTCCCACAAACCTAAATGGATAGAGTGCTGGGCCTTGAGTCAGGAAGACCCAAGTTCAAATCCAGCCATAGACTCTTACTAGCTGTGTGATCCTGGGTAAGTCACTTCATCTCTGTTTGCCTCAGTTTTCTTAGCTGTAAAATGGAGATAATAATAGCATCTACCTCCCAGGGTTGTTGTGACGATCAAATGAGATAATATTTGTAAAGCGCTTAGCACAGTGCCTGGCATACAGTAGGAACTTTATAAATGCTTATATCCTTCCTCCCTTTCTTCCTTCCTTGCTTCCTTCCACTCTTCCTTCCCTCTTTCCCTTCTTCCTTTCCTTCCTCCCTTGCTGATTGATATGATTATTCTTTCTCCCTCCCTTCCTTCCTTCTTCCCTCCCTTCCTTCCTTCCTTCCCTCTTTCCTTCTCTCCTTCCCTCCCTCCCTTCCTTCCTTCTTTCCTTCCTTCCTTCCCTGAGAGCAGTACCACTCACCACAGATCTGGTTTATGGTATTTGCCCCTGGGGCCAAGACTCCTACCTCTGGCTCTGTCGGGCACAGGCAGGCTATAGCATATTGTCTCTGGCAACTGACATGTAAAAAGTAGTGTAAAAGAGACCACTGAGGACATGCATGACTGGAAAGGAGGCGGGCCCATCATGTAGGGAGAGTATGGGAGGACAAATGGATAACTGAAAGGCTGTACCAGCATCCCCAGATTATTAAAGGACTAGAGGAAGGCCTCCAGTGTGGCTCCTCCATGTAGGATCGGTGGGACCATGTGAGGTTGGAATGGGCATCCACATTGATGAGATCAGGGATGTGGTAAACCTCAAAATAACATCATCCTCATCATTGCTAACATTTATAGAACTTTTCAAAGATTGTTGTTGTTCAGTCGTTTCAGTCATGACTAACTATTACCCCATTTAGGGTTTTCTTGGCAAAGACACTGAAGTGGTTTGCCATTTCTCCCTACAGCTCATTTGACAGATGAGGAAACTGAGGTAAGCAGGGTTAAGTGACTTGCCCAGGGTCACACAGCTAGTAAGTGTCTCAGGTCCTCCTGACCCCAGGATCAGTGTTCTATCCACTTCACCACCTAGCTGTCCCTTTAAGGATTTCAAAGCACTTTACAAATGTGATCTCATTTGATTCTCACAACCACCTCAGGAGAAAGGTGCTATTGTTATACAGATGTACAGAAGATACACAGAAGCCAGACTGAGAAGGACCTTCAACTCCATGATAAGGGTTTGTATTTTATCTTACAAGAACCAGGGAGCCATTGAATATTTTTGAGTAGGGGAGTAACATGTTCAATCTTGCTGATTCATATGATTATTTTAGTACTGTATAAAGGGAGGAGAGAGTAGAGGCAGGGAGACCTGTTAGGATGCTGTTACAATAGTCTAGGAAAGAGACCAGGGGGACTTCAACCAGGATGGAGGCCACGGGAAAAGATGGTAAAGAAATTGCTAAGGGCCTGGTAGCTGATTGATCATGGGGGCAGGGTGGGATGAAGAGGGAAGAATTCCAGATGACTCTGGGCTTTCCACCCTGAATGCCTGCGAGGATAATGCTCTCAACAGAAATAAGGAAATTGAGCAGAGGGAAATGAGTTCAGAATAAGGTGACATATTTTAGACACATTGAGTTGTACATAAAAAATATTGTGTGTATTATGGAGGGGGAGGGGAGTTGATCAGGACACCTCGCTAGAACAATAATAGCAATAATCACAATAACTAACATTTAAATAGTGTTTTAATGTTTGCTAAGCATTTTACATGTTATCTCATTTGACCTTCACAAACAACCCCATATGAAGCAGGTGCTAGGAGAAATGATTTCCTCCTGTCTAATTGAGGAAATCACAGAAGATAAGGAGCTGATAACAGAGATAAGGAGGCACTAAGGTCTTAAAAGAAGTGCAAAAAGTGTTTTGTCACCCCTGGGGAAGGAGTGAAGTTCTTTGGATCTAACTTGATGGAATTTAGAGGGGGGGCTAGCAGGGACTTCCTGAAGATTGGTCCCACCTCTGGTGGCCAGGTCTGGGAGCAGCTTGGAGGAAGTGAGGCCTCTGTGAATGGCGGGGCCAGCCAGCTGAGGCCACAGAGGATCAAGAACCAGAGAGGAGGGAACCGGGGGAGCCCAGCAGAGGGACCTGCCCAGGAGAAACAGGAGAAACAGCATGAAGACATCAGAGAAGAGAAAGGCCATTGGGACCCTTCAGTGTCTTAGGTGAAAGCAGTGTTCGCCTCTACTAGTGCCTTTGGTGTGTGTGGGGGGGGGGGGGTGTGGAGGTGTGGGTGTGTGTAAGAGTGTGTAGTTGTGAGAGGGTGCACCTCAGCTTTATGGGGGGGAATGTTTTATCACCATAGTTTTTGTGATGTCTTCTCAATAAATGACTTTGCTTTGAGCTAATTATGTCTTGAATAAATAAACATTTTTAAAATTTAGTATTGTATTTTTCCCCAATTACATGTAAAAACAATTTTCAACATTCGTTTTTAAAATTGAATTCCAAATTTTCTCCCTCCCTCCCCACACCTCTCATTGAGAAGGCAAGCAATTTGATATAGGTTATACATGTGTAGTCATGCAAAACATTTCCATATTAGTCATGTTGCAAAAGAAAATATAGACCAAAATAAAAACCCAAGAAAAATAAGGAAAATAAAAAGTCTGCTTTGATCTGTATTCCTACTCCATCAGTTCTTTCTCCAGGGATGGATAGCACTTTCCATCTATAAGTCCTTCAAAGCTTGTCTTGGTC